>NW_015542451.1:1006788-1008370 GCF_001515605.1 Sinocyclocheilus anshuiensis
TATATTTCCACCATGCACTATATTAAAAGTTGCTGAGTGTCAGTTTTCGCTCATTATATTTGTAAACATTTAATTGTACTTAAAACAGTGATGGAACACCAATGGATGCTCTGCAGTGAATGGGTGCCGTCAGAATGAGAGCTGATAAAAACATCACAATAATCCACAAGTAATCCACACCACTCCAGTCCATCTATTAATGTCTTGTAAGAAAACAAAATCCATCATTAAGGCAGTTTTTACTTCAAAACGTTACTTCCAGCTAAAATATGAGTCTGTAATTCATAATAACGCTTCCTCCAGTGAAAAGTCCATCTCCTGTTGTTTCGCACATTAAAATTCACCCAAATATTAGTTTCAGAGCAGTTAACCTTTTTTTTTTTTTTTTTAACAATCAGATCACCACAGAACATTTTCCCACACTAGTATAACAAATGCTGACACAGTATATAATATTTCCAAAAGAGACTAAAAGTCTAAAAGACCTCAGTTGCATGAAATTAACCACTAACATGCCATGCCAACAAAAGAACAGCTCAACCTTTCACTTCATTGGCTGTTGTTGGTGAAAAAATGTAAGCGTGATGTTTTTACTAACAGTTGTTGTATGGGTGAAGAACATTTTCCATCTTTCTCAATCCATAAATATGCATCACGTATTTACATATAAGGAAAACATAAATAAAGACATGCTTGTGTTCAATACCGCTGCTTTATTGGTGGGCCAAAACCATTCTGACAAGTTCCATGACTGTATGTTGCTGAATGCTGCTGCAACTGTAAACCTGTTTGCCAGAGTGCTGTGAAATGTATACAAATGAGACTTAAATTGACCGGTAATGTAACTAAACAGTACACTTCCCTAATCCCCACATTCAGAAGACAAAATGTTGAGGAACAATTCAATTCAACTTCTTCCTTAACACACACACGCACGCGCACGCACACGCACACGCACACGCTCACGCTCACGCTCACGCTCACACTCACACAAACACACACACTTTTTATTTATTTAATTTTTTAATGCAGTACTACTGTAAGATTACACTGAAAAAATGGTGTAGAACTTACGGTTACATTTCGTTCAAACACTTTATATGTATAATGCATTATAAAAGTATTTTTAATGCATTAATTATGCCTTGTAACGCACATTACAATGCATAATAAAAATGCATTATTATGATCTAAAAAACAAGCCACAGCTTGAATACATTACAATACTTATCTATGATATCTATTAATTGTTACACCTTTAGAAAGTATAATGCATTAAAACACATGACAAACAACCAATCTCAGATGTAACAAGCAATCTGCAAATATTATAATGCATTTTGACTTTGGCTACAATTATTTATGAAACCATATAATGCATTACAATGTATATTATGAATACTTTTATAACATTATACATAAAGGCTTCAAGTAAAGTGTTTTTGGACTTATTTAAAATAATTTTCACACAAATAATTTCCAAAGTAACAGTAAGTAACACATTGAATTAAACATGACATTCTGAAATAGAAAGACTGTAATGTAATCTTTGTTTTATTTATATATTTGAGTAATAATTTCA
>NW_015542451.1:1008887-1025869 GCF_001515605.1 Sinocyclocheilus anshuiensis
ATATTTGAATGTTGAGCAGCGAGCTCATTGGCTACCGATACAGGAGAGAACCAGTCAGCTGTGCCATGTGATAATGATGTCATTAGATCAGATTGAGTTAGACCTATCGGACTGCGCCATCTAGAGTTTCATGCCAGAACTCTGTGTATATATATATATATATATATATATATTAATCACATTAATTTAAAATATTATTTGTATTTTTTTTGTATTATTATTTTTATTGTTGTTCTTTTAAATTGGAAAAAAAAGTAAAATGCATTGGTAAATATTTCTTGTTCATTACCAAGGTATGTAATGTTAGACCCTTCTCATACAGGATAGGCGTAGTGATCCAGGCATTACATTATGTTTCATGTCTCAGGCAGGCCTTGGCTCATGCCGTTTCACCCAGGAGTCAGATATTCAGCCAAAGACTGACAGGTACACTGCAAACAGACCTATTAGGAGCAATTTTGGGGATTCCCATAAATTACTTTCAAAATAGGCCGTTGATTTTTCCAGACCTTTTACACATGTCTCCAAAAGTGTGGAGAAGGGGATGTTGGGGGGAACGTTCCTCCACCCCTGCATGCTAATTAAAAAAAAAATAATAATAAAATTCCCTTCACCTGTTTGTGCTTGTTGGTGGAGGTTTGTATCGGTGACCTGAATTTGCTTAGAAGAAAAAAAAAGATGAAATAAAAACAAGCCTAAATTACAAGCCTAGACATTGGCACATTTCACTGAGTAACTGAGCAGCCTTTAATTATGCTCTGTAAAGGTCTGTACATCAATTCAGCCTCGTAGCCACACCTTTCGCCTGCTAATATCACGTCTAATTTACCAAACACATGTAAACATGGGCCAGCTCTTGAGAAATTGCAAAGTACTATCTAATTTTGCACCTTAACAATAATAGTTGCTTAAACAAGGTACATTTTAATCCTTAATTTTAATCCCTCATCAAGGCTGCATTTATTTGATCAAAAAATACAGAAAAAAACAGTAATCTTGCAAAATGTTATTACAATATAAAATAATGATTTCTATTTTAATATCCTTTAAAATATAATTTATTTCTGTGATGCAAAGCTGAATTTCCATCAGCCATTACTCCAGTATAAAGTGTCACATGATCCTTCAGAAATCATTCTAATATGCTGATTTATTATTAGAATGATCAATGTTGGCAACAGCTGTGCTGCCAAATATTTTTTTTGGAAACTGCAATACTTTTATCAGGATTATTTGATGAATACAAAGTTAAAAAGAACAGCATTTATTCAAAATATAAATCTTTTCTAACAATATAATTATTTGATATCACTTCTTATCAATTGAACACATCCTTGCTGAATAAAAGTTTTAATTTCTTTAAAAAAATAAATAAATGAAGAAAATGAACGGTAGTGTATCTTGTTAGAAAATATTTATATTTTAAATAAATGCTCTTCTTTTTAACTTTTTATTCATCAAAGAATCCTGAAAAAAAGTATCACAGGTTCCAAAAAAATATTAAGCAGCACAACAGTTCCAGCACTGATAATAAACCAGCATATTAGAATGATTTCTGAAGATCATGTGACACTGATGAAGACTTGAGTAATGATGCTGAAAATACAGCTGCGCATCACAGGAATAAATTAGATCACAATATCACATTATTTCCTGTATTTTTGATCAAATAAATGCAGCCTTGATGAGCATAAGAAACTCCTTTAAAAAGCATTAAAAATCGTTCTGATCCCAAACTTTTGACCGGTAGTGTACATGTACACAAAGTATTATAAAGTAATGTAAAATTGCTTACCTTGTGGGTGTCATTAGACTTCCTGTCACATGAGCCCAGGAACAGGAAGTAGGAAGCATATGCCAAGTCACAAGGATTCAGGTAGGCCTATAAGATGAACAATATGGTTTGAACTTGAACTCTGATATACTTTAAATCATTGGAATGTGTTTTAGTCATGCATGTTTTCCAAAATGAATTGAATAACCATTATTGATTAAATATGCAGTACCTGGCTTAGGTTACAAAAGTATTTTCTATACAATTGAATTTATGTTCTTTAATATTGAGATTTAGGCAAAACATTACTTACAGTGCATATTTTTCATCTTAAAAATCCCCCCAGTTTCCTTCACATTCCAAAGTGAGTTCATTAAATGTGGCCTATATGAAAAATGCCCAATTTTTTTTAGAATAATTTGAGAATAATACTCAATGTTGTAGTCCTAAGAAAGGTTCAGTACCTTTACAATTAACAGACATCAAAACGTTTTATTTATTTATTTGTTTGTTTGTTTGTTTGCTATAGAGCACAACATATCTATTTTTAATAAATATAATGACAAACACCTAAATAAATACATCATGGTGGCATTTTAATTATTGATTATATTATATAATTGATATTCACAATAAATCAAATGTACTGTAAAATTAAAATTAAACGTATTTCTAAGTAAAATTAAAGTAAAACCAGTAAAATTAAATGTTTTCCTAAAATCTCTACCTCCAATTCTTAGAGCTTTAGTAATTTTCTGGACTAAAATTGTACAAGATATCGGAATAATAAGATACCAACAAAAGATATTACTTTTTTATAAAAAAAAAAAGATTAGGTTTAGAGTTTGTGTAAGGCGTTCGACTTTATGCTCAGGTTTGGGACAGAAGTTTTTGTACGATCCAGCTCATTTTATTTCTTTACAATTTTGCCATCTTGTATGAATTATTCTGAATATTAAGTACAATAAAGTACTTGCCTTTAGGGATGTTACATCATCAGTCACTGTATTCAGGATCCATGAACCCTTGTGTGTGTGTGTGTGTGTGTGTGATCAATGAGATCTTCTGACTCTCACATTCACTCAAAGACTCAAAGATTATTATAAGAGACTCATTATTCATCAGACTGAGTGCATGCATGTATATCGTGGGCTTTCTGTATGCATACATTCTTCTGTATTGTAAATAAACTGGTGAGTGTGGCCTTCATAAAGGAAGTGTTTATTTATTATTTTTCACACTCTCAGTCTCGGAATCAGAACCCATTGTTTGGTGTTTGAGGCCGATTGTGATGTGCTACATAAATATTTAACGTCCTGCTATTGTATCCCACGTTTGCTTCTGAACATCTGAAAGTCTTCTCCTGAGCTACTGGTTTATTTTGTAATGTTTTCATGGAAATATTTTGTAAAGCCTTGTTGAGTCATGCTTCACCAATCTGGCTCGCTACACTCACACGCACAAAAGGAAACTGAACCGCTTTTTGTTCACGAAACAATTTTGACACAGGCTTGGAAGACATTGCACAGGAGGCAAAACCCCAGAAAGGATTACCGGGCGATGGAGGAAGATGAGAAAGAGACAGCAAATCTTTCCATCAGCTAATGGCTACCATTATGCTTGTTTAGATAATAATCGGGATTCCAAGCACACTTTGGTGAAGCGCTGGAGAGGTGAGGAGCAGCGCTCCATGTCACTTCAATCAAAAAGGGAAATGTGAAACATCTGAGGAGTAAAACATTAGTTATGTCACAATAAGCCTCTGACCTTCAGGATCCTTCCAGAGAATAATCATCCCGTGAACGTGCTTTGGTCTCCGTTTACTGGACAACAGGGAAGGACAAAATTGAGAATGTAGAATTTGGTCAAACTTAACAGGAAGTTGAACTGTAAAGACGGGAAAATAATTGAAATTTAAAACCTAAATAGTCTTTCAATAGATTGTTATTTGTGACAAATTATGCCTATTGATTTCCTATTATTGTTTTCCCTTACTTGATGCTTATTTTATAAACTTAAAGGGATAGTTCACCCAAAAATGAAAATTTTGTCAATAATTACTCAAATTCCAAAATTAAAATGTTGTCATTAATTACTCACCCTCATGTCGTTCCAAACCGTAATTATACGAAGCTACGAGAATACTTTTTGTGCGCAAAAAAATAAATAAAAAAGACTTTATTCAACAATTCATCACCCTAGCGCCATTTTGGAGAGTATCCACTAAACGTAAATTGTGTTTCTGGGCTTTGATCGTGTCAGGACCCTTGCTGTCTATGGGAGGGTCAGAGAGCTGTCGGATTCCTTCAAAAATATCTTAAATTGTGTTCCGAAGATGAACGGAGGTCTTACGGGTTTGGAACGACATGAGGGTGAGTAAATAATGACAAAATGTTCATTTTTGGGTGAAGTATCCCTTTAAATAAAAGTTCTAAAGTTTAAGTTTTAAAGTTTAAAGTCTAAGTTATAAATCAATTAACAGCCATCAATTTAATCAACATTAATTACAATTAATTTAGATATAATTTGCTCAAAATGTTCACCTTATTTATTATGACACAATTAGGATGACATTTATTAGAACTGAATGCTGCCTGGAGTCACAACACCTTTAGAAAACAGGTCTGAAGTTTGCACTGAATCACAGCATGCCAGCGTTTGTCTGCCTTGGCAAGCACATTCTCCTTCACTAAACATTCTTCAGCATGGCTAGATGGTGCACATACATACATATTAATAAATGCATTGAAAAAAAAAATGTTAGCAGCTTCTTAAACCACTGCAACTTTGCATCTTATTAAGTGAGCGCTTGACAGGCCTAATATTTTTCCCTTGACAAATGATTAAAGGTTTCTGCAAATCCTGTGAAAATAAAAAAGAACAAATGTCTGGGTCTAGTAGGCACATTCAGACTTGCAGAAGGATAACAAGTCTGTGGTGGTGAAATCTGACCTGGCTGGACTGCAACCTGGACTCTACTCCCAACCACAAGTTACCTTCTTTCCATTTATTAGATTTACTGTAATACTTTTTTTCTAATTTCTGCTAAAGTCTAAAAAAAAGTCATGCTTACTTGGGTTAACACCAATGGACCGAGCATCTCTTTTAAATTAAGTTGCGCTTGAGACTCCAGGCACTGAATGCTGGGCACCGCTGCAGCTCATTTATGGTTTTTGGAAGTAGTTATGCATAAGGTAATGTAAATGTTCATGATAAAACTTTAAAAAAAAAATCCCAAATATCCTCAAATATTCAGGTTTCCAGCTCTTTACCTTGCCTCCCGGGTAGCAGCACATGCCAAGACATCACCTGATACCATCTAATGGCCTACCAGAATATTTTTGATTGATTGCATGTGCCATTTTCAATGAGGTATTAGTGCATCTGTGAAGGATAAAGGATGGGGGAATTTTGGCATACTGGCGGATTTTCAATCCCACAATTTTGCAAACCAATCAGTGAGATTATACACAGTGGATTTACCACAATGCTTCACAAACTATGGAAACTAGATGAAATGGCAGCTGTGAAGATTCACAAAGATTTGATTTGGTTGTGTGTTTAATCCTCATACTTTCCTATTCCTCACACTCATATATGATAAACTGAAAATCCAAGCTAAATCTGATGATGGCTTTACCAGCTTTCTTGTAGTAACGTCATGCAGGTACTTAGTTTGGAAAATACAGACAAATCTCAATGTCCCCTTTGAAGAGTTTTGTTATGGTAACCTCTTGATGTCGTAAGTCTTCCGTAACCACAAAGACACACTGAACCTAAATCAAAACCAAAAAAACTTTAAATGAACTCATGTTTTAAACATGCCTATTCACAGTAGAGGTCCATCAACAAAATTATTCAAGCAAAGGTCACTTCAGGCAAGCATCTGCTTACTCAAAATGATTTAGGATGTAGTCTGTGATATTGCAATTGTGGAAGGCTTTTTTTTTATGCAGTAGAAAAATTAAATTAGAAAAGGATGTGTATTTTTGGAGAATTCCATTTCATTTCAATTTCCTAGTATTCCTAGGCTAAATAAAATCCTGAAAAGTTCCCGACAGTTGGCTCCGGCGAAACTTGCTTGCTCAGGAACCCAGAATCGCACCTAGAACAGCAAGTGTTTTTCCATCACCCCACAGTGCAATGCATCCTCCCCGAGCCTGCATTAGGACGGGGGAAAAAATATATCCTTGAAAACGAAAGACTGGCAAAATGTTATTACAGGCAAACATATCTGAGATTGAGATTTTTTTCACGCCACCTATTTCAGCATGTTTGCTCTTATACAGTACATGATATAACACTAATAAAAACACATTAAGGGATGGCAATACTGTATTGTAGGTATCATGTCAATTGAGCAATGCAGAGGGGGACTTTTTAATATGCAGGTGTGGCATAGATACACTTGACTGTCATGACAACAGCAATTTTGTGGTGGTTGTGTCGTGTAAATATGTATTGCATCACTTAACTGTAAGTAATCAAATTTGGCACCATATTACTGCAATTCAAAATAACTCTTCGGTATGTGAATATATTTAAAAAGTAATGTATTTCTGTGATGTGCAGCTGTATTTTCAGCATCATTACTCCAGTCTTCAGTGTCACATGAGTTATTTTCCAGAGATGAATTGTTTTGCCAGCGGTATTGCAAGTGCAATGAGTTGGCAAAATATTTTAGTTTCGGTCGCGTAACTTTCCTCCCGTTCTCCCTCTTACCTGTCGATGACACCAGCGAAATTTACAACAATTGGATCATCCGAGCGACGGAGAGCAGAGAAAATAAATTCCCGGCGAATGGAAAACATACGTAGTAGTTTTAGAGGAAAGTGCGGGCCGTGATGTCTGACATAAATCACCTCGTGTTTTCTCTTGTCAGAGGACTGTTTATAGTGCAGCCTTCCTTTACAAATTCAATGAGATTGAGAATCATTTGTCATATTCTGCGCATGGGATGAAAAGGAACTCTTGGAAGTATGAAATTATAGGCCAATGGCATCAGGATGACACATGGGAGACACCGGGAAGCTGGATGAGGGATGGAAGTACGTCTGAGCCAAGAAACGGATAGACCAGGCTATAATGATTAAATTATTACCTCGAGATCAAACAGGAACGTGCATTCTTAATAAACCCGACTTGGAAAACCAAGGGAATATTATTAACTCTTTCCCCGCCCGTTGAAAACAGCTGTGCTTTTTCATATTTCTGTGGAAACCATGATGCTTTTTTCCCCCAGGATTTTTTTTTTATATAAAAGTGCAAAAGAACAGCATTTATTTGTAAAATAAATCTTTTGTAACATTATTTAATGCCTGTACTGTCACTTTTGAACAATCTAATGTGTCTTTGCTGAATAAACGTATCAATTGAAAAAAATGTAATAGTAAAGTAAAGTAAAAAAAAAAAACTGACACACAACAGAGTATGGGACGCATTTCATGCCAAATGTGTAATACTTACAAACAGCCAAAAAAAAACCTTTTTTTTTTTTTTCGCACTCAAACAATGTTAAAAAGTTTGCAAGTGCAAACCCCGCCTATATGTTTCTCTCTGATCACATCCAGAGGTCGTGATCTCTACACTTCTTGCAGACAGGATATTGCTATGAAGAGAACTGTTTGTATTAAAAAAATGTCTGTAAAGGGTTTTTACACATTTCTAACTTATCCACCCATAGTCTCAGTTAAAAATGACCAATCCAGATTTTCTGCTTGACTGCAGCCTCCATGATGATCAACTCGCAACACTTCATTAAAGTCAGCCGTCATAAGGAAGTGGCCCGGCCATTCTCCAATAGAAAAAAGCAAAAACAAAACCTTGGGTTTCAGCACAACTGGCTGTGATGAGCATCAACACGAGTTAGCTTAACAGACACTCTCCAAAACCTCAGGGGTGCCGTAGAGATTTTCTTATAAAAGTTGCAAGTCAGTGCCAACATTTTTGGATCATTTTCACAAAACTTATGAACACGAAAATCTGAACATGCAACGTGTCAAAAGAAAGAACAGAGCCTTTGCTTTTAAACTAAACAAACCATTTTATTTTAGCTTCATGCATTCTTTTTTAAAACAACACTTGAATGTGGGTAAGTTTCATAAAAAAAGCAACATTCTGAACAAAAAGCTCAAAAATATCACATTTTTGTCAAAGACTACATCCGGATCGGATTCAGAATGATGATCAACAATAGATCGAGCTGATCGAGTCCATCAACACCTCCAAAGCTCGTACAGTCCTAAATCCACTTTGTGGGTTCGACATTTAATTCGGTAACATTATGCAGTTTGGGTTTATATGCTGTTGAATGTTTGCGTTAGCTTACATGTGTGTAAGCCATGCTTCCATTGCTTGTTTCTAAGGATGTAATGATTCACGATACTGATTTCACAATACGATTTTTTCATGATTTCTCACGAACAAAATGAGATTTAAGAGAAATTATAAATGAAAAGGTGTCCTTTTATTATTTCTCATACAAAATGCTGCACATTTCTTTGTGAAATTGAAATATGTCAAAAAAACAAAACTAAATAGAAATTTTAAAACAAACCCCAATGCAAATAAATCTATTGCAGATGGTGTGTAATAGCGCCCCCTACCGTATAACAGCAAAAACATGGATTGCCGGAAAATTCCATCAATGGCAGGCAAAGAGTTAACAGGATTGAGAGAAACAAATGTTGCATTGCATGAATGCATTTCCTATTTGGCAGCCTCAAACCACTACGTCGTTTTGAATTAGTGACATGTCATCATAAAAGGGGCTTTTTTTGCCAATAAGTCTGAGATGAAACTCTCGCTTTGATGCGCAGAGCCACATCTCCATTCATCTCTGAAGAATGCGAGGTCATTAACTGTAGTATCAGGGGTTGTACTGGACAGGTATGGAAATCCCCTGCAAAGCTTCATGGACAGCTTCCGCATTCCTTGCTGACAGGATAATTTCCTTTCAGGAATTGTTTAGGCTATAGTTTAAACAGTAATAGTGCACAAATCACAATGAACATGAAGCTGCGTCATTCTGTTAATGTTTATGAAGATAAAACTTAAAAACAAGGTAATAAATACCGATTCTGGTTTGATAAAGTCATAAACAGGCACTGTTAAAAAAAAAAATAATTATTGGTGGATGTACAACTTTAAAAAGTTGAATTAATTTCCGTAATTGTTTTAAATGAATGTCAGTTCATAATTTCTTTTGGGAAATGTTTCACAGTACAAGATTGATGGAAAAAATATCAAATCACATTTTATTTTTCACAGTTTCATCTGGTTTCACCAGAGTCACTCTGGAAAAAAAAACATATCTATAACTACAAAATTTGGGTGCATAAAATGATTCCAGGCAATGTTTTGTTTTTTGAAAAGCATTAACATTTCTAATGAGTCGGTGAAGTCTCATCCACCTGTGGACATATGGAGGGAAGCGTGAGTGATTTCTTCACAGAGGCACAGAGAGAGTCAACAAGAGCAGATCCTCTCAGCATCTGGATGATAAAAGCAGATGAAAATGAACGTGTGTGTTTATATTCCACTCAGAGACATAGATAGACAGATTATGAGATTATGAGTTATGACTGTGTCTGAACCGTATGCAAAGTACGCTGACAGAGGGTCACAGCGCGGGGATACACAGTGCATAATAATGTACTGTATCATATGGCATTATGAATTTACAGTAAACATGGGGGGGGTAAGGATAATTGTAAGGATTACTAGTAGCATAATAAACTGAGAAAAGGTTAAAGTATAATAATAATAATAATAATAATAATAATAATAATAGTAATAATAAGAATAATAATCATCATCATCATCATCAGAGATTTTCCATGTTTCCATGTTAATCTTTGAAACCCTGTTGTGAGGGGCGCGAGTTTCCTCTTCACTCAAAACGGCCCAGTCTTGGCCAAACAACCGGACCAGTGTTTCTGTTTACGCCCGGGACCCCGTCCGTACCGCCGGCATCCACACAGATACCGTTTTTTAGAAGTCACGAAAAATATTTTTGCAAGTTAAAGCGGCTGGAGAGGAAAACAAACAGCACGTGCTATTAGAGGACTCGTGAAGAGCGGCGCTAAGTGTTTCGGTCGGAGGGGCGAAAGGGAGGAGAAGGACAGGGTGAAGGGTCAGAAGACTCTGGGGTCGAGGTCAGGAGTTTGAGAGCATAAATCAAAGCTGTCCGGCTAATGATGGCAGGACGAGTTTGATCAGCCCCGATCACATGTGACTGGCGTCTAGGGGAAGTCGTCACTCTCAATAACAGCACAGTGCTCTTGCGGGCCGAGCTGTCAAGCACCTCTGGAGAAGAGAAGTGGGTTCAATTTTGTATAGCGTACTCACTGAGAAACAACTGGTGTAGGATTTACTTTAAAACAATTTTAATTTAGAAATTGCTAGTACATTTCTGAAATTTACAACAAGTGACATGTTGAATTAAATGTGATATTTTGAAGTAGAAAGACTGAAATAGTATTTTCTGTCAAATCAATTTACTCTCAGAAATTTCTAGTAAATTTCTCAAATAATTACAAAGAAATTGCAAGTAGTATTGAATTAAGTGTGAAATGTTGAAGAACAACTGAAAATAGTATGTTCTTGTTTAATTTACACTCAGAAATTCCTAGTCAATTTCACAAATAATCGCAAAGAAACGGCAAATAACATTGAATTGAACGTGAAATGTTGAAGTAGAAAAACTGAAAATATAATTTCTTTATGGATACATTTTACCCAGAAATTGCTACAAAATGTCACAAATAATTACAAAGAAACAGCATATAATACACTGAACTAAATGTAAAATTTCGAAGTAGAAAAAATTAAAATACAATTTTCTTGATAAACCAGTTTTCATTTAGAAATAGAGTAAAATTAACAAATAATTACAAAGAAAAAGCAAGTGACACATTCAAAGAAACTTTACATTTCTAAATGAAAAAACTGAAATAGTATTGTCTTGTGAAATGTACTCCAAATTCTTTGTTTTATTTACAAATTCTATTTATTTATTTATTTACAGCGTACCCTACGGACTTGAAGATTTGCAGATCTGCATGCACACATTTTCTTTATTGAATTGACCATAAATTCGGGAAAATACACATTTGGCCTTTGATGCGATTCAGAAAATGTGTTTCCCATAAGTTTCGCCTGCAACAGCAAGAACGATGCAATATTAACTCCCGTCTGCTAACGGATTAGTGCGATCTAATATGTTAACGAGACACCTGGCATCACTGGCGACGATGAACCCGTCAGGCCTTCCCAAATATTTATCAGACCTGCGAGCAGAATAACAGACGGCGAGACGCATCTAACATGGATGAAATCTAAATGAGAAGCGAGTGTGCAATCATTTAGCGCTGCGAGTCTATGACCTACAGAACATTGCCGGCCTTCTCGCTCTGTTCTGTCATCAAACTGCCGCTCACCGATGAGCCCGGCAAGAAATGTGGCTCCGGCGGGGGCCATAAAGGCTATCAATTCTGTTTTGTTTTATTCTCTGCTGATCCACTTCAGTAAGGAAGACTCCCCTGTAGTGACATTGCTCCTGTCCGTTGCCAGGATCAACAATGGTTTCGACTTAAAATAATATTTCATAATATTTATTTAGTGTAAATTTAATATAATTACAAATATTCTTTCTCACTTTTTTTTTTAACTCATCATGATGAATTGACCTGCATACTGGAAAGGCAAAAAAGTACATTGAAATATATAGGCACAAACCACAGTCCTACAGGGCATTGCCGCAACCACATCCCAACATTGATCTGATTCTAAAAATCCCCACATTCTTAATTCATGTCTAAAGACTTTCGAACATCCAGCGGCGGAGGTGAACGCGACGGCAGAGGAGGGTGAAACACATCTAATGGGAGAAACAGCAGCGGGTTATTATCTTACACAGCTATCTTTACTCTGGAGGTAATGATTCTTTTCCCATTCACACTTTACTGCATCATACAACACACACACACACACAAACCTTTGCTTCCTCTCAGTCTCTCTCTCTCTATGTGTGTCCATTCATGTCTGCTGTAAATCTTTAGCTAGTGTGTTTGGAGGCAGGGGGTTCGATGGTTTGAAGCAGAAGGTAATGACTTTAACCGCCTGAATCTGTCCGCCGAGAGGAGATTTATTTTATTTTTAATTTTTTGTTTGAGGCAAGTTAGCAACTCACTCGGCAGGTGTTACTGGCGGTTTGGGCTTGTGTTAATTAGGTAATTTTGGTAATTAGAATGCACATTGAGAGGATAATAACTTTATAACCCGAAGTTATGCTTCTCCTGAGAATATCAGGAGGTGTAATGAGTCTCTCTCTCACGCACGCACACACACACACACACACACACAGATCTCTCATATAGCTAAATTCTCATATAACTAAATGCAACAAGATTATAGAAAGTTTCCACTGTGAGGTGTCTAATTCTGCAAAATCAGTGTTTGTAGAAAGTCTTGAAAATTTTACACAGAAATTAAAATTCAGTAATTATATTTACTCAACCTTGAGTCATTCCAAACCTGTATGCTTTTATTAGAATACAAAATAAGAAATGTTGGAAATTTTTTATGCAGCCCACTTCCTTTTAATTCAAAACAATGACTGTAGAGCAAAAGCATCATGAAAGCCCATATGACTTTCAAAAATTTTAAAGAAGAATAACAATTTTTTTTTTAAGAAGTCTATTATGTTCAATGAGACTGCATAAATTTGACGAAAATAATACAATAAAAAACTGTAATATTGTAAAATATTATTACAAATTTATATAGCGATTATATAATGTAATTTACTCCTGTGATCAAATCTGAATTTTCAGCATCATTACTCCAGTCTTCAGTGTCACATGATCTTCAGAAATCATTCTAATATGCTGATTTGCTGCTCAAGAAACATTTATGATTGTTATCAATGTTGAAAACAGTTGTGCTGCCCAATATTTTAATGGAAACCGTGATACGTTTTATTTTGCAGGATTCTTTGTTGAAGAGAACGTTTAAAAGAACAGCAACCTGTACGCATTTTCATAGCGGGTACGCATTTTAACCTCAAAGTACACTGGTACGATTTGTCACTCTAAACTACGCAAAAACCTGTGCTGCGTCCAAATTCGCTTACTTATACTATGCCCTAAAAGTATGTACTCTTTTTGTGAAGAAAAAGTACATACTTTTGAGTATGTAGCAGAATAGTAGGCAAGCTTTGGGACATACTACTTCGTCATAACTGCGTCTTTAACGGGCGCTCTGTTGCTTAGTTACGAACATCCTGCCACCATTTAAACTGCACTGTCAATCATCTTGTCAAAGTTAACATTATCCATATTTCATTTAATTTATTTTCCTACCGTATTGGAGAGAAATCAAATCCTCGTCCACCGCACAATGGGCCTCATTCATGAAACACGAGCAGAACGAATTTTTGTTTAAATCGTTCGTAAAGCTGTTCTGACGTAAATGTTAGGATTCATGAAAGTGTTCAAATTTTCAAAATGTTAGTTGGTACGGAAGAAATGTACACCTGCTCCTTACCATGTGTAAATGGTGCGTAAAACGTTCTGTGTTCTTTTTGGCAAACTGATGACACTGAATTTTGATGCATTGTTTTTATGCAGCCCACTTCCTTTTAATTCAAAACAATGACTGTAGAGCAAAAGCATCATGAAAGCCCATATGACTTTCAAAAATTTTAAAGAAGAATAACAATTTTTTTTTTAAGAAGTCTATTATGTTCAATGAGACTGCATAAATTTGACGAAAATAATACAATAAAAAACTGTAATATTGTAAAATATTATTACAAATTTATATAGCGATTATATAATGTAATTTACTCCTGTGATCAAATCTGAATTTTCAGCATCATTACTCCAGTCTTCAGTGTCACATGATCTTCAGAAATCATTCTAATATGCTGATTTGCTGCTCAAGAAACATTTATGATTGTTATCAATGTTGAAAACAGTTGTGCTGCCCAATATTTTAATGGAAACCGTGATACGTTTTATTTTGCAGGATTCTTTGTTGAAGAGAACGTTTAAAAGAACAGCAACCTGTACGCATTTTCATAGCGGGTACGCATTTTAACCTCAAAGTACACTGGTACGATTTGTCACTCTAAACTACGCAAAAACCTGTGCTGCGTCCAAATTCGCTTACTTATACTATGCCCTAAAAGTATGTACTCTTTTTGTGAAGAAAAAGTACATACTTTTGAGTATGTAGCAGAATAGTAGGCAAGCTTTGGGACATACTACTTCGTCATAACTGTGTCTGTAACGGACCACTCTGTTGCTTAGTTACGTGCATTCTGTCTCCTTTTAAACTGCCCTGTCAATCATCTTGTCAATAATCTTCCACATTTAGTTTAATTTAATTTCCTACCGTATTGGAGAGTAATGAAGAGGCACTGGCTCCGCCAGTCCTTCATGCCGAGAACTCTGCTCATGTGTTTGTATAATAGCATTTAAAAGTTAATGACCAAACGTATCTTTATAAAAGGTTACAATGTTGCTGCAGATGAAATATAACGCTGATAACATTAAATAAATATTTTTTCATCAGGTTAGGCATTGATTATTTATCACTCAAACCCCTTTCTCTACCAGTCTGTCAGTCTTGCATATCCGCCATGTTTGTAGTTTTTTAAGACTTTTTAAAGCATGTTTGTGGTTCTAATCGAATCATCGTCTAACGTGCAGTGTGTTGTGGGCAATATTAGCCGTTAGAGTGTGCATCGATCTGCACTTTGAATTCTAACCGGAAGTAGTAGACCATCCGGGAATCTTTGGCATACTAACTTCAACATACTACGATTTGGGACATACTAATTCTATTTTCGTATGCTATTTAGGACGGATAGTATGCGAATCGGGACGCAGCACTCATGATGCCTCTGTCCACGCGCAGTACTCAAATCAAGCAACAGCAAAAGAAGAAGAGTTCGACCAATCAGAGCGCTGGGTTCATTCCCCAAATTACAAGTGGGAAGACAAATGCGCAAGGCCTATCATTAAAGAGACACCACTACAACAAAATGTTGCAAGCCATCAGAATCAAACCAAACTGAACTGAAAACTGTGGTTAAACCCCCACTCCGTGTCCCATTCCATAACACTGAAGGCACTCAACATATTTTTTCCAAGGTTGGCAGGTCTGGAACAGCATTTATTTAAAATAGAAATCGTTTATAACATTTTAAATGTCTTCACTGTCACTTTTGATCAATTTAATGCACCCTTGATGAATAAAAATATAAATTTCCTAAAAAAAATAAAAATATTAGTGACCCCAAACTTTTGAAAAGGAAGTCTTATGATTTCAGGACAGTGCTTTCATCAACAACTTTACAGTTGTTTGTTCAGGGTCTCAATCAATTAAGGAAAACACTGGAGTAATTGAACTCATCCATCTTGCTCCTGAAGTCATGAATTACCGTGCATTTCTGAAATGACACTAGGCACATGCACTTGCTGTGTGGCGCGCTCATAGAAATGCTTTGCGACTAAAAAAAGCTCCTAAATGATGTTTTGACGAAGGTTTGTAATCGCACAGGCCACATATTCACCTTAAGCTGAATCTCCTCCCTATAATGAAGCGTCCTGCGCAATTTCCTTTCATTACTGATACGGGAGGAGCCGGGAAGGCTTGACGACTCAAACAGCACTAATAATAACTGGAGAGCGTATTATCGGCTAATGTTTGCCTGTATTCTTAAGGTTTCGTGTCCTGTAGCCTGTAGCAGCGAAGCATTTGGTAAGGTCCAGTCAGCAGTCTGCAGGTCCAGACTGTGTGTGCGAACGCATGTGCCACAGGATCAGCGCACCGAACCAACCTCAGGAACGCCGGGTGTTGGCCAGAAAGCAAAACACCACTCACCTCAACTCAGCAGAAGAAAAACAATGAAAACACTGAGACTGCTCCCCTTAAGATTGGTTTTGGCCAGTAAAGTCCTGTTTTAGGAAACACAAGCCCACGTTTATAACGCATCCACTGAAATGTACAGATTTTTCTTCCACGTACGTCCATTTACTATTCAGTACATGCTGTATTTTAGCCAAATCTGTCGTAATTCATCTATTTCGAACGTGCAAGTGGATATTATTTCATTCTCGTACACGGGCTTGTCGTTTGCTGTTCTGCTTGGTAAGAAGCAAACAGCACACTGTTGTTTGAACTATGGCAACCATAAAAACAAGATTCTGATCTCGAGGAGGAAAACCACCTTGAAAACAGCCGAGTAGAATTTTTCAGGTTTCTTTGATTAATAAAACTTTCAGAAGAACAGCATTTATCTGAAATATATATTTTTTGTAACATTATAAATGTCTTTATCGTCACTTTTGATCAATTTAAAGCATCCTTGCTAAATAAAAGTATTAATTTCTATAATTTCCCCCCAAAAATAAAAATAAATAAATAAATAAAATAAAAATACTGACTCCAAGCTTTTGAATGGTATATGTATAATGTTACAATACAAGGATAAACTCAACTAGCATTAGTACCGCTCTATGTGCTCCGCACTGCATAAAACACTTCACATCTGCAGCTGATCTGAGGCCAGCGAGGGAAGCGTCTCCTCAGCGTAGTCGGCTGGCACTGTTCATCCGCTCCTGGCAGGGCTGGACTGGGACAAAAAATCGGCCCTGGCATTTTTTGGTCCAGGCTGCTGTGAAAACGTGGGGAAAGCCGACGAGGAAGAAGTTGGGGTGGTGCGATCTTTATATAGGTGGAGCAAAATATTTAATCGCTCCATCTATAGCGCATTGTGATTGGATGTTTACGCTGTCAATACAGGAGACAAACCAATGGGCCACTGGCTGCTCGCTGTCCCTGCGTGATGGTTTTCGGCAAAAAAAAACATTCTGTCGGCCCCTTAAGTGTGTCGGCCCACCGGGAAAATGCCGAGGCTAGCCAGCGCCTCCTCATTATTAAAAATTATTGTGAAGAAGTACACTTCAGCATAGTTTTAAAAAGAGTAAGTGTGAACTGAATGCAATCTTTCTGCAAATAAATAAGCTTACTTTGCAAATAAACGAAAATGTGGTAACACTTTACTTAAAGCCTTTACATAAATTGCATTCTAAAAATATTTTTAATGTTTTAAAGGGATAGTTCACACAAAAATAAAAATTACCCCATGATTTACTCACCCTCAAGCCATCCTAGGTGTATATGACTTTCTTCTTTC
>NW_015542451.1:1025941-1031159 GCF_001515605.1 Sinocyclocheilus anshuiensis
TACCCCATGATTTACTCACCCTTAAGCCATCCTAGGTGTATATGACTTTATTCTTTCAGACGAATACAATCGGAGTTATATTAAAAAATGTCCCGGCTCTTCCAAGCTTTATAATTGCAGTGAATGGCTGTTGAGATTTTGAAGCCCAAAAAAGTGCATCCATCCATCATAAAAAGTGCTCCACACGGCTCCGGGGGATTAATAAAGGCCTCCTGAAGTGAATTGATGCGTTTGTGTAAGAAAAATATCGATATTTAAAACTTTATAAACTGTAATCTATAGTTTCCGGTAACTGTCGTACACGTGTTCGTGAGAGAGTGCCGTTCCAGCGGATGACGCAGGGCGCAGGCGTAGCGTAAGCTCCGGTGAGAATATGCTAGTCTCGTGAGAACCAAGTTTTGTTTACAGCAAAGGAAAACCAGTCTCCCATTTGGCTTATATCGACAATCCTCTGACATCTTCTTTACAAATCCTCGTTTTGCACTTCTAATTCGTGACCGGTGTTTTGTTTTGCTCTCTCCTCTGTGCTTCTGTGTTCGTCACTTCTCACCAGAGCTTACGCTACGCCCTACGTCATGCGCTGGAACGCCACTCTCTCGTGAACCTGTGTACGACAGTTAGTGGAAGCTAGAGATTATGGTTTATAAAGCTTTAAATATGGATATTTTTCTTACACAAATGCATCAATTCACTTCAGGAGGCCTTTATTAACCCCCAAAGCCGTGTGGAGCACTTTTTATGATGGATGGATGCATATTTTTGGGCTTCAAAATCTCAACAGCCATTCACTGCAATTATAAAGCTTGGAAGAGCCGGGACATTTTTTAATATAACTCCGATTGTATTCGTCTGAAAGAATAAAGTCATATACACCTAGGATGGCTTGAGGGTGAGTAAATCATGGGGTAATTTTCATTTTTGTGTGAACTATCCCTTTAAGTGTTAGTCATAAAAGCCAACTCTATGTACACTTAACTGTCCGTTTAATTTTGTTGATATTATATTATCTGTATATTATTATTATATTATCTAAAAATATACTTTCATAATTTGAAGTGCACTACAAGTGCACATTCAATACAATTAAGTGCACTTCTTTTTCACAAGGGAGGCTCTGCTGAAATGCAAGTGCGGGATGAGGTTTCAGCAAAAGTCAAGGAGTGTCGGCACTGTTTGGCCGGCAAATTATTGCTGGCTGATGGTCTATTATTTTACAACCAGAGATCGTTGTTGAGAGAAAGGTAGAGGAGAAGGAGAGAGACAGAAAAGAGAGAAAAGCAGGAAAAAAGAGCAAAGCCCCTGGCCAACTGCCGGAGGGGAAAGGGGTTACTGAATACTGTAATCATCTTTAAAAATATTACAAGAGTGGCCACAGCACTTGCTAAGAATAGGCCAGAGAGAGAGAGAGAGAGAGTGAGAGAGTGAGAGAGAGAGAGTAAAGGTAAGACTGTTGCACAGATTTGGACCCACAATAAATAGCAAATGTGGTGGGCTCAGTAAAATCAACACCTCCACTCCAAGACAGGAACATTTATATTTAACCACAGCTGAAGATGTTTTTGATGGATAAAGTATGTCTATAGTGTATTATAGAATTCTCACATTCCTAGACTGTGACTAGGGATGGGTCATAATGGTAGACTAGTTGTCTAATAACTGAAACACAAGTTATGACACTCAATAAAAGTAGAAGCAAGCTAAAATGGCATGGTTGCTTCAGCAAATGTGTTTTTTTCTCACATTTTGTTAACTATGGAAGCCCGTTTCTGCCACTGAATAAAAAAGGGATTTGCAAATTATCTCACAGTTATCTCATAATTCTGACTTTCTTCTTGCAATTGCCAGTTTATATCTCACAATTCTGACTTTTTTCTCAGAATTGCTTGATATCAACTCATTATAAAGTCAGAATTGCATGATATAATATGAAATATAATTTCAAGTTTATATATCACAATTCTGAGATTTAAAAAAAGTCACAATTACCTTTTTTTTTAATCCTGTGGCAGAAATAAGTGTCCATGTTTCCACCAACCAACCAACAAACCAACCAACAAACCAACAAACAAACAAACAAACAAACAAACAAACAAACAAACAAACAAACAAATAAATAAAGGTTATTGTTCCTTTTATCTGACAATTCAGACTTTTATTTTCTTTTTAATTCTGAGTTTATATCTCACAATTAATTAAAAAAAAAGCAGAATTGTGAGAAACTCGCAATTTTGAAAAGAAAAGTTTGAATTGCAAGATGTAAACTTGCAATTATCTTTTTTTCATTTTTTTCATTTTTTTTAATTTTAATTTTTATATATTTTTTGCCTTACTACACAACAATAATAAAAAAAAACTATAACATTTTATAACACTTAATTTTGATGGTCCCCTTTAGACATTTTTTGACTATAAACTAACAACTACATGTCAACCTATTCTGCTAAACCTAACCAAACTGTCTACTAATACTCTACTAATACTCTAATAAGAGTTAGTTGACATGTAGTTGCAAAGTTACTTATAGTCAACAGAATGTCTAAAGGGGACCATCAAAATAAACCATTGTCATATGAACCACAAGTCAATAATTACACTGATTTAAATTTCACAGTCGGTTGTAAGCAGTCAACATCATTCTGAACCATATTCATTTATTTATATTTCCCATTATTTCCCCACCCTAGTCACTTATAGACAGCACACAGCAGGGCCATTGAGTGTTATTTATCCAGAAGATCCAATCACCCTCCACACCCTGATATGAGAAGTCTGGGGAAAAGACGCAGCGTTTCAGTAACGAGCTTTAGCCTGATTTGCGTCCAAATCCACCCGAGCCAGACGCAATCACACAATTTACCTGCGCCCATAAAGTCAGGTGTAAATTCTCCCTGACTTTCATTTCCCCTTGACAGGGTTTGAGTGAGTCCAGAGGGATTTTTCCCGATCCAGACAACACTCGGGATGGCGTCTGTGCCAGCTCGCCTCTTCTGAGTCTCGAAACCCGGAACCACAAATAAGTTTAAAATGTCAACTCCCCGACAGGGAGAAACTGTTTTCCTAGCCTCATAAAATTATTTTGGATTTTAGTGTTTTTCTAGCACTCTTGCTCACGTTTAACACTCTCCCTCACTTCATGAAAAAGAGGAGGGAAGTAGGAGGAGGTGTAAGTTATAATGGGCTGGCCTCACAACGAATTAAAACGCAACATTATATCGTTCGACCCTGTTCGTTTGGAGGTCGTAACAGGCATCTCTCTCAGTTCTCAATAGAGGTAATAAATTAAGAGTGATGGCTAATTTTAGGCGAAACCCAATCCCTCACCATAAATTGCAGGCCAAGCGGGACCGTTTAATCAAACTCCGTCTGGCTTTGCCGCCGATATTGAAATCAAGGAGCGCGAGGTTTTTGTGAATGTGTGCTGTTTTGCAGTAGGGACAATGTAAAAATCACAACTTCTTAAATGTGGTTTGTCAGGTTTACCCCCTCTAAAGACGGAGGCCAGCCATATGTAGGCGTCTACTAAATGCAGTACAGCAGAGCTGAGCTGCTGCAGCTGTACTATATTTATGTCTATATGCTGTAGTGTAGTGTACTTTTGAGAGCACTTGACTTTAAATCCACCGTTCCAAAAAAACTTCACTTCTCATTCTCAGTTTTGACCTGTTGCTGCTTCAGAATGCTTTAGTTTTATTGCTGTTGTAGAAGAATTATGTTGTTTCGAGCTGCATGCTGAGTGCAAAGCACAATCATTGTTAAATAATGGTATATTCAGGCATACAGAAAATGGCAAGCATCCCCTGAGAGTTTTTAACCAAATGGATTTTGAATGCAATGTCCAAAAGACAAAACATCAATTTTTTTAATATTTTGACTGTTAAGTTCCATGATTATTGTAGGTACAAAATTAAAATTGCCCCAAAGTTGTTGCCTTTGTAGTGAATGTTTGCCAATTTTAAGCCAAAATATAATTTAGACTATGCGATGCATGCAGAACCAAGGAGTTTTTGTGTGCATGTGGTTTGGAGAATCCATGAATATTTTACAAAATATGAAAAACCAAAGAACTTCAGAATGTAATGAATTATGTATTAGGACTACAGTAAAAAAACAAAAAAATATAATAATAATGCATTTTGATGTTTATTTGTCAATTTACACTGGTTTTAATGTACAAAAGTGTTTTTTCATGAGTCAATGTGATTTGAACTTTTAAACAATTTTAATAGGCAGAATATTTATTTAGTGGCTTATTTGCTTATGCAAGTTAAACTTTGTTATGTTGTGATTTATGTCAGAGCTGAATGATTAGTTCATGGCTCATCATGTTTTGAAATCCCCATGGAGACAATCAATGCAAAAAAAAAAAAAAAACTTCTGGAACCAAGGTTGCTGAAAAAAATGTCCAGTTCCTGTTGCGTCGCATTGTCATTGTCTCATTAAAGTTACATGATATAGTTGTAATACTTCAGTTTATAATTCAGGGGTGACCATATGTTTCCAGTCAAGCAGTTAATCTGTCAGAATGAGGAACATGTTATGAAATTTCGACAGGGATGTATCACATTAAGCGTAAGTTTAAAAAAAATGCTTGAAAATGCCAGGTCAGCTCCCTGATACCCTAGACATTAATTTCACATTATTCCAAGGTCAGCGAAAAAAAAAAAAATAAAATAAAAAAAATTTGTGTTTCAGAAAAAAGCTGTTTTTGAGCTCTGGCCATGTGCCAAAGAACACGTTTTGGCTGCAATCAGTGACACTCACAATAAACTTTGAGATATTTAATAATTATCCCCAGGAATGCTGGACATATCAAATCTACTAACGTAGCCTTGGAAAAGTTACATGACACGTCGAGCAGATGAGGGAATCGTTCCCTCAAGATTATAATGGGCTGTTGAATGGGATTACTGGGCTGAAGGGAAACTTGCGAGATTTCCTGCTGCGTCAGCTGCTCTGTGGTTTGTGAGCGATGACTTGGATTCGACGTGATTCCCTTCTTTATGTATATGTCCACATAATGTTTGCATATTGTCTGAAAACATACACCTGCTCATGTTAAATGTGGTCTGTGTGAACAGTATAATTCAGTTGAAGATGTGTTTTAATGTAATTCCAATTTATTTCACAAAAAGAGAGAGGGAGAGAGACTTTTTACCTCAAAAAAAAAATATAAAATAAATAAAATTATATATATATATATATATATATATATATATAT
>NW_015542451.1:1031287-1032055 GCF_001515605.1 Sinocyclocheilus anshuiensis
TATATATTCACTTGGAAAAAATAAATATACATTTATATGTTTAAATATAAAAAATATTAGATTGTATATATGTGTTTGCAGAAGCAACATATATATCATGACTCATAATATAATAAATCAAAATGTATATGCAACTTATAACATCCAAGTGAAAGATATAATGCCAACATGTCAGAAAAAAATAATAAAAAAAAACAAAAACTGAATCACTGAGTTGGAAAAAGGATCACCCCGTTTCTAAAAATGACTTGTAAACTCACTCAGGTGTAGCTGATCACCTTCTCAGTGGCACACAAAGCCATTTGACTTTCATCTGTGATCAGCTGTGCTCATTTTGATTAGCTCAGCATGAAAAGAGCTTTCCTGGAGCATTTCTGTCCTTGGTAGTGCAGCTGAAGCAAACAATCAACTATGGGTGGCAAGGCACACACGTCGAGCAGATGAGGGAATCGTTCCCTCAAGATTATAATGGGCTGTTGAATGGGATTACTGGGCTGAAGGGAAACTTGCGAGATTTCCTGCTGCGTCAGCTGCTCTGTGGTTTGTGAGCGATGACTTGGATTCGACGTGATTCCCTTCTTTATGTATATGTCCACATAATGTTTGCATATTGTCTGAAAACATACACCTGCTCATGTTAAATGTGGTCTGTGTGAACAGTATAATTCAGTTGAAGATGTGTTTTAATGTAATTCCAATTTATTTCACAAAAAGAGAGAGGGAGAGAGACTTTTTACCTCAAAAAAAAAATTTAAATTAAATAAAATT
>NW_015542451.1:1032113-1038777 GCF_001515605.1 Sinocyclocheilus anshuiensis
TATATATATATATATATATTCACTTGGAAAAAATAAATATACATTTATATGTTTAAATATAAAAAATATTAGATTGTATATATGTGTTTGCAGAAGCAACATATATATCATGACTCATAATATAATAAATCAAAATGTATATGCAACTTATAACATCCAAGTGAAAGATATAATGCCAACATGTCAGAAAAAAATAATAAAAAAAAACAAAAACTGAATCACTGAGTTGGAAAAAGGATCACCCCGTTTCTAAAAATGACTTGTAAACTCACTCAGGTGTAGCTGATCACCTTCTCAGTGGCACACAAAGCCATTTGACTTTCATCTGTGATCAGCTGTGCTCATTTTGATCAGCTCAGCATGAAAAGAGCTTTCCTGGAGCATTTCAGGCCTTGGTAGTGCAACTGAAGCAAACAATCAACTATGGGTGGCAAGGCACTGTCAAGAGATCTCAGACTGCAGTCCACAAACACTCACCATCAAATTGAACTGAACTTGAGCAGTTGTCTAGATGTGCAAAGTTAGTAGAGACAAATCCCAACAGACTAAAGGCTGTAATTAAAGCAAAAGGTGCTTCAACAAAACACTGACACAAGGGGTGATTCTTTTTCCAACTCAGTGATTCTGTTTTTTATTTGCTTTATTTTTTTCTGACATGTTGGTGTTGTATCTGTCACTTGGATGTTATAAGTTGCACTGAGTAAATACAATGGGGGCTGATTCTTTTCTATACCCTCTGTATATATCACTCTTTCTTTTGCCAAAACACATTATTAAACATGACTCATAAATCTAATATGTAAGGGTAATGGTGCCTACACTGAGCACTGCTTGACTTTTCCTAATAAAATGTACCAACCCAAAACAAGCTTATTTTGGCAATTGAAAAATAAAGAAATAAACAGTATTACAAAAAAAGCCTGAATAAAAAGAAACAAAAAAACATCAGTCTGTATAAATATTTGCACACGCAAATGGAGCATAATTAGATACATTATTCCCATTCTCTTCCTCTCTCAAATGACTGTTAATTGTAGGCCCTTGCAACTCGAAGGTACAAATAAACAGCACCTGTGCCAGATTGTCATAAACACAAAATGCAGTCAACCACTTGAAATCACCTCCCACCAAATTACATCAGCGCCTGAGGCAAACCTCTCCATACAGATCAACTTATATTGGGCTGGACCGGTGAACTCTCATGCCTGTGGTGAAACAACTCGCATCCAGTGGTGTCTGAAGCTTCATGTTTAATTTGAATTTGCCCGTCATTCAAACTGGCCTCAGTTACCACCAATCATTCACTGAAGAAAACTTGTCACTCTTCTTGTCCGTGAGCCCAATGGCTTTTCTCAAGGCAAAGGCTGACTGGAAAATGTGAGGAGCAAAGAACTGGATTTGTCTTCCAGTCATCATCGCACAAAATGTCACCTAATAATATATATTTACAGTGCCACGCTGTCTTTGCTTTGATGAGGTCAATGCTGCCGTGGATATCCAATGTTCATGCTGTGGTTTTGCACGTCAGTGTACTGAATGCTATTTTCTTTATTTTTTATGCTGTTGATTTCAGCCTTCTATCGAATGACGATGCACAAATGATTATCTAAGGCATTTTGTGACTTCGAACAATAAACAGATATTAAATTAACTCACTCCACACTGCTTGTGCAATTACTTTCTCATCAATCAGACAATACAGTTTCATAGACTAACACTGGACCTGGGATATATATCTAGTTTTCAGAACATCGCTGAGACCTCTGGATGGATTTTGTTGACTCAGACGGATACACAACCACCTACACGGGACATATTGAATCACAAATACTGAGAAATCTGAATTACTTGAAAATGCATAAAAAAACACAGAATTGCCCCAAATGTTGTCCAAACTGGCTAAACACAGCTGTCTGTACAAAGATGTGTAAATGTAATGATACTGATTAAATGTTAAGGTTTTGTGAGTTTCTCAGCATGAAAAATTACGAGGTTAATGTTTTCAAAATATTGCCGCTGACTGTCACTGTTAAGAGCTCATCTTTTTACATTTGTTGATCGTTCTTGAGGTTTGTGTGAAGTGTTGAGGTCTGCAACCGTCTTAAACTCTATCCCAGATATATTTACTTAGTAAACTGATTGCGCCTTCAGAAACAAATACAGCATAGTTCGCTTCACACATCATCATTATTTAGGCTTTTGATGTCGGTCCTCATATGCAATTTCATAATAATTATACATGTACATATACATGAAGCCTGAAACAAAACAGTTACCTAAAGGAATAGTTCAACCAAAAATTAAAATTTGCTGAAAATGTAACCACACTCAGCCCATCCAAGATGTAGATGATTTTGTTTCTTCATGGGAAAAGATTTGGATAAGTACAGCATTACAGTGAATGGGTGCCCTCAGATTGAGAGTCCAAACAGCTGATAAAAACATTACAATAATCCACAAGTAATTTATAACACTCCAGTCCATCAATTAATATCTTGTGCAGCCAAAAGCTGTGTGTTTGTAAGAAACAAAGCCATCATTAAAAGTTTTTAACTTCAAACTGTTCTTTCTGACTAGTTTATGAGTCCATAATCCATAATAACGCTTACTCCAATGAAAAAGTCCATCTCCTGTTGTCTCTCACATCAAAATCCAGCCACATATTTGTTTAGACCTGTTTTGGACTGTTTTGGCTTGTTTTGGTCTGTGCAGATTTCTCTCCTGATTCAAACAAAACATCTTTTTCACTGGAGGAAGCAATCATCAGTTTGAATTTAAGAAATGCCTTAATCATGGATGGCCTGAGGGAGAGTATTTTTTTGGGTGACTAATTCCTTTAAGACAAAATTTCAAAAAAATATATATACAGTACACACATATACATATACTGTATATGGACTCCGGATCAGTGCCTCCAAAAGTAAATCCTTCATGTGGGCTATGCCCACACCCTATCCCCGTCCTTGTTGCTCAGCAACCGCTTAAAGAAGTCGATTATTTTATGTACCTCGGCAGCATTACAGACCAAGACGGCGGCTCGGCCAAGGACGTCTCATGACGGATTGGAAAAGCATCTGCAACTATGTGACAGCTTATGCCCATCTGGAGGTCAGCGACCATCGCTTTGCAAATGAAGACTCGCCTCCTAAACTCGATTGTCATCCCGACGGCCATCTACACTAGTGAGATGTTGAAGTCGTCCGCAGCGATCGCTACACGGCTCAGAGTTTTCCAACAAAGATGTTTACGCCGGATCTTAAAAATGTACTATCATGACCGAATCTCCAACGAGGAAGTCAATGGCCTCACTGCCATGCGGCCTTTGGCCAACATCGTTACCGAAGGCCACCATACTGTGAAGACCTGCCCAGGGGAAATGGACGCAAGGCCGGCCGAGGCAAACCTGGCGCCGCTCATTCATTGATGATTCATGTGCTGTTGGCCTATCATGGGACAAAGTAGAAGCCACCTGATGCACCACTCTGTTATATATATATATATATATATACACACACACATATGTGTGTGTGTGTGTCTTTGTCCTTATTTTTTTAAACGTTTATCTCCCTAAGTTATTAAACATGTAATCTGTCCTTGTCTTGATGAATTTATTGGCTGAATACGGCTAACATTTTGCATTTAGTGAACGAACAAATTCAAATTGTCCAAACAAAGTTAATACAAGTTTTTAAATAGTTGAGAAAACCTAAAAATCTAAATGCATCAGGTTGTGTTTAATTGTTACATTTTCTCCACAATTCCTTTTTTTTTTTTTTTTTTACAATGTAGCAGCCACTCTGAAAACCTCAGCAACTCTATAGTAATGTGCTAAAAATGTCTCCGTCCAGCATTGTGGCAGCAAGCTGTGTTTAAACAGTGCATTTTCTCTCTGATGTCATGATCCATTCATGAATGTGTGTTGAATGCAGCACCTGTCTGATGCGTAACCTGTCTGACAGTCTCTGGAACAGGGATCTTCCAAATGACATCACTGAACTATGACAGCCAGGAAGATCAGCACAATCCATGTCTGTGCTTATTTGTGTACACACGTATGTTTTACTTTCACCATCTTTTGCAATATGTGCTTGCATGTCTGTCAGGTGGCATGAACCAACCGCAGTAGGAATGAGATTTTTGTTTAACTGATGGAACTCTTCTTCAGCAAAACAGGCAGAAGGAAGGAAAACTTGTGAAATCAGGTGTGTGGAATAAACAGAGGATGTTTAAATGTTTTTTGTTTTATGATGGAAAAAAGTGCTGCTTTTCACCTCAGTACAGCTGAAGGATGTGGTATCTGACTCACAGGGCCTCACAGGATGAGAGAATACCAAAACAATCCACTCATCCATCCGCACATCCTTCCTATTCACACTCTTTTTTTCCGTTCTATATGCTCTGTGCTACTCAACACCTCAATCTATTAATCTGCAATCCATCCAATTCATCCTTGTACGTATACACTTCCCAGATGCTGCCATTAACATTATAAAAATGCCGTACCTGTGTAAAAATTACTCTATAATTTAGTGTAGACTAAAGATGTAGCTTTAGTTGTGTGTGTGTGTGTGTGTGTGTGTGTGTGTGATGTGATGTTTCATCATGCCATAATTTTCCAATAAAAGTGTAAAAAACAACATTTGATGGAAAATATAAATATATGTATGAAAAGTGACTAACAATAAGAAAAGTTACATCATAAATGTAAATGTTAAATTGTGCATTTAAATTCTAAAAATAAAAAACAACAGACAATCTTAGAGGAGTCATATCAAGTGGAATCAAAATGTATGTGTAATTTTAAATATTTAATTTAATAATTTAATTTAGTTTTTATGTTGGGGGCCAGTGAAATTTTTTGTAGGGCAAGTGGAAAACTGATCTACTGACTTAACAAGGCAAGCAGAAAAAAAAAAAAGCTTACTGTTGATCTCTGCTTTCAGCTGCTAGTTACCTCGAGTTTTCTGACTTCTGAACTCTATACCAACAAATTCTTATCTGCACACCACAATCGTATCTGTTCTTTTAGACAGAATATGTTCTATGGTTTCCTCAAACTGGACTCTGTACAGCTGGCAGAAACCGGCAGAAACCTTACAACCTAAACAGACCGAGGATCCCGTAACAAGGCAGTTAAGTGCACTTAAATTTAGAGAGCCACATCTTTTTTTTCAAATGGTTGTGTTTGTCCCACGTATGCTCTTACCTGCCAAAGCCTGAATCAGTCAAAATCCTCATTTACGAGCGTGTTCAGAAATACTCCTGTCCAAAATAACACTGGGGTTGCATGGTTCTGAAATTGACACCAAATTGCCAAGAAGCGTGAAACACAAAATTCTTGACCTCGCCATGTGCAGTTTGCCACAACGTCTAAATCTGATTCAAATACAGTCTTGCTTATAGACAGCTTGAATCCAGTAGCCAAAATACAAAGCAAATCTAATCTGACTTATTAAATGGCTTTTTAATTTTACAAAAATGCAAATGCATGTTTAACTCTAAGTGTGTGTGTGTCAATGTGTTTCAGAACAATAAAAGATAACAAAAATGCTTCTCAGCTTATAGATTAAAAAAAAAAAGAAGACAAATCTAAGTCATGCAGAGAAAAAAATATCAAATACAAAATATATCTAATCTGACTTATTAAAAGGCGCAGCAAAATAAAGACGTTTCTAATGAATCTTTTTAATGTGCACTATTTAATAAATAAATAAACAAATAAATAGTTAGTTAGTGCTTCACTGCTTATTGATATTTCAAATAACCGCTAAATTGAAGTGGTGCAAACAAAATGCATAAAACATGCCGAGAGAGAGAAAAAAAACGATCTAATCTAATTTGACTTATTAATTGGCCTTTTAATTTTATACATGTAAGCGCAGTAAAACAAAGAAATTGCAAATGCATATTTTTAACTCTGTGTAAGTGTGTGTGTGAATGTAAGTGTTTCAGAACTAAGTGAGTCTTCTGTATATTTTTCCACAGGATCAATGTCAGGTAAGTGGGAGACGGAGAGAGCGAGAGAGTGTTCTGATGGAGCTGGTCAGGGGAACCTCTCCCTCTCTAATGATAGTGTAAATAAACCCAGGTGAAAGGCGGCTTGGTGCTCATGTGGGAAGAGTGTGTCATGTCACAGCTCCCAAAGACTAGTGGGAATGAAATAAGTAAAAAACCCATTTGTCTGATACTCAACAGGATCTTGAGCGTTCATCCTGGAAAAGCAAGGGGACAGCGAGACAGACGGATGGACGCAGGGTGTCGTGATAGATGGTGGTAGGTGATGTTTGTCAGCTGCTGATATGCCAAATAAAGACTAGAACACTGAAGTGGAGCCACATACAAGTTTGATGGGACAGATGCTATTATTCCTAAACACCAGAATAGCTCTTGGTAATTGTAAAATGTGAACACATCTGTAAAACGTTGTGCTGTTCCTAGTGGTGCAGCACCAGCAGCTCTGCATATTGTTCTGAAGGATCCATATAATTCAGTACCACTGAATAGTTGAGCGACAGAGGTTGAAAAAATAAATAGTCATAAAAATCAATAAAACTTAATTGCATTAATGAATTGAGGTTCTGTTCTCAGAGGTTCTGAGGTTCATATTAAAAATGGGTAAAGAAGTTCGGAGAAAAAAAAAAAAAAAAAAATATATATATTTGCC
>NW_015542451.1:1038787-1039874 GCF_001515605.1 Sinocyclocheilus anshuiensis
TATATATATGTGCCAAATCAAAGTAATGTGATGCAACCGACATGCAGAAAACATGCAAAGAACAAGGGCCCCTGCATACCCTTAAACGTGTGTTAGTTAAGGTCAGTTACACATTGCACCTACAAGCTGAACCCATTTGAGTGTATTTTTTTTTATTAATTACCAGATAGGACAAAAAGTTGAGTCATCGATCCAGTAATGTTTTATTGCCTTTTTTTTATTTATTTATTTTTTTATCACGTCATGTGACTCAAAAAGTAATTTTTAACTTTGATTGAGAATGATATGCTAAAGTTACATATAAACAAAAATAGCATATGTAAAAGAACTTAGATAAAGATAGTAAAAAGTCAAAGAGATTTTTTGTGGCAATGTTTTTGTGACTGTGTATGAGGGAAAGCACAAGCCGATATACATATGTTGCGTCGTCCCCAAAGTCACGCTTCCACCAGCTCAGTCCTACGCTATACCCAACCAATGTTACGCCGATAAGTGACTTTCACAGATTTTTGGCAACGAGCCGCTTTCTTTAAGAGCAAAGGGCACGAACGCCCCCTCCGTACCCACCGCATGACAAACACACAGTCTGCCGCTTTGGGTCCAAACCAAGAGAGGAGATTGAAAGCAGTCCAAACAAACTTTCCTCAAAAGCAGCCAGAATTCCACATGGACAACTCACAGATACAGACAATGCGTTTAGCAGAGTATTATGCTCAGAAAATAATGATCCTAGTGAAATCAGGAAGATATTTCATGTCCTTCTGATGTCTGTGGATGTTACGTTTTTTCCCACATCGTCACTCTGTCTGTTTTGTTCACACCCAGAAATGCAACATGATCTTTTGTTGTGTCTGGGTGTTTTCTGGGTCAGTGACCTCATATGCTGGAAGCAGCTTGCACTAAAAATAAGCAGGACGTCAGCTGACCGGTGTAGCACCCACATGTGGATGGGTTGGGCTGATGACACACACCTGTTTATGTGTAATGAGCAGCACTGTTACACTTAACCGTCACTTTGATGGTGCCCAGTAAGTCAGAGTAACATTCCCCCCACCCACAGAGAGAGAGCGAGAGACAGAGAGAGAGA
>NW_015542451.1:1040031-1040982 GCF_001515605.1 Sinocyclocheilus anshuiensis
GAGAGAGCGAGAGAGAGAGAGAGAGAGAGAGAGTCTACTGCTTGTGTTTGTCTTGTAAGTTCTCTGAGGACATCTCTGGGTCCGTGTGTTTTACTGTAATAAAACACTGTCATGTTCAAAGTGATGTTTCAAAGGTGCATTTAGTAATTTTTCCTTATTTAAAAGTTTAGATATATGTGGTAACACTTTACTTTAGAGACCAATTCTCATTATTAACTAGTTGCTTATTAGCATGCGCCATGAGTGTCGTATTTATTTAAACATTTATTTATTTGAAGATTTGTTTCAATTAACATAAATAAATAAATTAATGAATAAATAAATAAATGGTAAAAAATAAAGCTGATATTATTGATGTTATTAATGTTTTTAAATAAGTCTCTTATTCTCACAAAGACTGCTTTTTTATAAAAAATACAGCAAAAACAGTCATATTAAAAATGTATAAATCTGTATTAATAAAAAATAATAATGTTTGAATAATGTTTTATTCATCAAAGAATCCTGAAAAAAAGTAGCACAGTTTCCACAAAAATATTAAGCAGCAAAAACAGTCTTTAACATTGATTGACTATTATTAATAACTGATCATCAATAATAATTGATCATAATTGAGCAGCAAATCAGCATATTAGAATGTGAAGACTGGAGTAATGGCTGCTGAGAATTCTGCTTTGCATCACAGGAATAAATTATATTTTCTAAAAAAAAAAAAAAAAAATAAATAAATAAAATAGCAATCAGTTATTTTAAATTATAATAATATTTCACAATATTACTGTTGTTACTGTAATTTTAAACTAATAACTCCATCCTTGGTAACATAAAATACTTTTTTTTTCAAAAGCATGATATATATATATATATATATATATATATATATATTAATTTTATATGATGTTGTAGTCAAAAATCCATATGCGTAGGCCCTGATGCCTCTGGTAACGCCTA
>NW_015542451.1:1041251-1049509 GCF_001515605.1 Sinocyclocheilus anshuiensis
CATGTGATGGATGTCTTGTTCATTTATTTTAGTGACAGTTTATTTGAATTTCTGCTTTACAATAAGGTCCCATTAATGCGTTAACTAACAATAAGCAGTACATTTGTTACAATAACAAAACTGTTCATTTTTTGTCTATTTTATATATATATATATATATATATATAATATATTATTATATATTTGTATATATATGTAATATAATAATACTGTAAATATATTGTGAAATATTATTACAATCTAAAATAACTGTTTTCTATTTTAACATTTTTTAAAATTGAATGTATTCCTGAATTTTCAGCATTATTACTCCAGTTTTCAGTGGCACATGATCCTTCTGAAATCATTCTAATATGCTGATATATACACAGTGCATATACGCTTACAGGGCTTCATGTGTCACAGAATTATGAAAATATAAATATAATTATAATTAAAACATTTTTTTTTATTTTTTAAATCTACATTAAAAAAAAAAAAATTTCCCGACAATACCTCGCAAGTTATTTAATTTAATTTTATTTAATTTTATTTAATGTTATTATTTTTTAATTTTATTTTTATTTTATTAATTAATATATTTATTTTACGTAGACACGGTGTTTCCTTCACAGCAAAATATCAAAAATTGACAGTTTATGTCATATGAAGCTTACATATGAAATAAATGGTTATAAAAGTAAAATGCATTGTATTGCTCATTGATAATTAACTAAACAACTCTGCCTTGACACACATTTAATGGACAGAACATTTGCATGTAGTGACCATGCTTTTTCAGCTGGACTTTTTCAGATGGACACAATGGTTCAAGTAATACACCTGCCATTATGCAACATGTTCCATTATATAAATAACTTTACTATTCCTGCACTGGTATGACTGAATTTCCTTAACATCGATCAGGAAGCAACATGTTTTTTTGTTACTCGTTATTTCCACTCAGTTCTCAATCACAGCGATCTTGAACTGCTCGTATTGCAAAGATGAAGCAATTTCCAACAGAATGTCATCATTTCCACTAGAGTCACCCAGCGAGGGTCAGAACATCACAAAACACAATAAAACCAAGAGCAGGAGCTCAAGGGTTGTAGGAACACAGCTTGTTAATTAGAAAACTACACATGGACATTCCTTTACTACTGCGCTGCGTCCCTAGAGAGAGGACACTAAAGCGAAGGGAAACAGAGGGTGACATTTGTTAGTTTAGGGGCTCAGATAGGCCGGGGTTAGTTGGCACAGTTGAAAAACATCAAGAGTATCATGGTAAAAGGTGTTTGGTACCTCAGCCTCAGGGTAGTATGGGGTCTCTGGAGAGGCCTGTCCCAGTCTATTACTGGCTGATGGATGGGCAGGTCTTTGGGGTGAGGCTTGGGCTGGAAAAAATGATGGAGGCTGTCATTACCTAGGCTGACTCAGGCACTGCCACAGACGCCTCAGTGAGCGGCTCAGGTCTGATGACATCACAGAAACTGGCCTATTAATTCATTTAGCCATGGTTAGGGGACAATTTGCAAATCTTCCATCAATAGAACTGTCTTTTGAAAAAAAAAAAAAAAATGTCTAATTGGTCTACATATTGTATTTGGCATATATATGAAGGTTTTATGTCTTTTTTCATTAAAAATATGATTTGTAATTTAAAAAAATAGACATAATAAAGTATGAATGTCCGTTCTTTCCGACAACGACGGATGTCAGACTATTTATGCATCTGTTTTTCCTGCTTTTTTGAGAGAGATGACACATTTACCACTGTCTCCTTGCCACACTGTCATCTCTGTCTCCAGGGCATGCACTTCCATAAATTCAACATAATGCCTCTTTCTTTCTACCAGAAATTTCGACTCGCCGATTATTAAAGAACTGACCTCTGATATGGTCCAAAAAATATATATAAAATCAGCATATTACAGTGATTTCTGAAGGATCACACGACTCTGAAGACTAAATTACATTGTGAAGGAGTAAACTGCATTTTAAAATATATTTCAATAGAAAACAGCTATTTGAACTTATAATACTATTTCACAATATTACTGTTTTTACTGTATTTTTCATTAAATAAATGCATCCTTGGTAAGCAGAAGACACTTCTTTCAGAAATACTAAAAAAAAATACTGACTATAACTGGTAGTGTAAAAAATCATGTATCTTACTGGTAGTAAAAGTGTCAGTAGTTGTAATATTAAATGGGGTAAGTTGTCACAATGTAACTTGTCAATAAACAGCCTATTACAGACTTTTTAGTCAAATTAAACAGTAGAATAAATGAAATAGCCAGCATACCTAACAAAATACAGTATCATACTACTGTTTTGGCCAGCAAGTAATGCAATACAACTGTAAAGAAAGAAAGCAAGAAAGAAAGAAAGAAATGTGACAACATGCTCTAACAGTGCTAAAAAATACTCTTGTTAAATATTGTTCTAAAACACTGTTCACTCTTTCATTTGACATTTTCCTATACAGTAGCTGGCTCTTTCCTAAATATATTTCAGAGAGGATTTAATGAATAAAATATGATATTTAAATTATTATATTGATTTTAGGAGGATACAATTAACAAAAAAACAAAAAAAAATCTAATTTAAGGTTTCAAAGTAGGGGTTTGAAATCAACGTACAAAACCATTGCCAGACAAAGCAAAGCATTTGTGAATTTCTGTCTCTAAACCTCAAAGTTACTGCCATTTTTGGCAACTTTGCAGTGTGACAACTATCCCCGGTGTCCCCTATAGCACTGTGAGTGGAAATGCCACCGGTTTCGGTTCTAACTCCCCATTAACTTTAACTCTCACAACCTGTGTGTTTCTATATGTGGGGCTATGGAAGACATCCTGCACATATGCAGCCGACTGCAGCCATGGTGATTTCACGTCAACACAGACTCGAGGTACCCCCCTCTGATTTTATGGTTTCTTTAATTACAAAATGGCAATAAAGTCTGTCGCCAAACCTGGGCGTGTTGAGAGTGTTGTAGGCCCATAAACCCACACGGTGCTGGTCCGAGCTGCCGGTCTAAATGAGGGGAAAGGGGGGAAACTCCAGAGGTTGATTTTACCTTTTCACCTCCTTACCCAGAGGAGGGCCCTATCTGGCTTCTGGGGGTCACACGCCAGACCCTGTCGTCACGGCGATCTGTACGCTCACACACACCCAGTTCACCCTTCACCCAACGTTGTGTTCAAAATTAACCCTTCGAAAACATGCAGCATCTGTCGCTTGACAGAGAAAGACAGAGGAGCTGTGACATTTTTATTCCTTAGATGGCTGGAGACCATATTTCTGTAAATTTTCATGTCTGGAATACTCTAAAATACCCCAAAAATGACTCTTTCACTAGTTGATAAAAATTATATTACACATTTAATGACACTTTAAAAGTAAAATGTCCAGTGAGTGGCGCTAAAAGCGTGTTCAAGTAACACGTTTGAAAGTAATATTTGCTGAAGCAACCATGCCATTTTATTTTGCTTCTACAAGTCTTTGAACTGTTTTATCGTGACAAACTGACCACTTTGCATCATGAGTGCAATGCTGTACCGGGTGCGCAACCAAGCAAGTTTACTACATCAGAAAAGCCAAACATATGGAGCTGTTGAAGTGATGCAAACGTCAAAAGGTGTTTGTTTTATACATCATGCATTATGGTAAAAGTATGCATGGAAATAAGTCTTTATTAATCAACAATCTGCCCCTGAAATAATAATTTGTGTTAAAAGGTTGTTGGTGTTTTACTGCCACTAGTGTTAATTTCATCTGGAAACTGCAGAGAATTTTATGTATTGGTATGTCTTTGGAGTTTTGCACAAATGTAGGTAGATGCATGTTTTTTCCAAAGTGCCTATGATGGATTTAACACTACGTTGGAGTGTAACAAAGTGGTACAAAGAAAAGAGAGTTACTGATTTGAAAGTGACTTTCCATAAAGACCTCAACAATCGGTCTAGCCAAAATCTATATACGAAGCACATGAGGCAACTTATAGTGGATTCAATGAACAGCTTGCTGCAATAACCAAGAGTGAATTCTACAACAAAAAGTGGTCAGGATCAAATTCATTTCCACTTACACCCTGCAAACATGCCAGAGTTTGTTAGCGATGGCTGCGCCAGACGGAGTCTATATGATCAGAACAGTTTGCTACGAGAGTGTAATGTTACAGTGTGAAGTTCTTAGCAAGTGGGCTGCTGGATAAGGGTTTACAAGGGCACAATTTACAAGAAATCGATCATCTTTCCCACTTCAACATGTTCCGTCAACCGTCAGCTCACATTTCAAGAAAGCCAGAAACCCGAACATGATTTTCATGCTTTATGTGAACCTCGGATGCCAGTGTGATCTTTTCTATCAAAAAATGTTATGGAGCATATTCCTAAACCAGAATAATATGCAAGTGGTTTCCTGAATTCCCCTCAAATTCATCCCCTCCCTCATTCCTCCAGGTTTATTTTTGGAGCAAGAGTCTATGACGTCAATGAGTCCGTGCTGAATAAGAAATAACACGTAGCCAAAATTGTAAAGATTTCTAAAGTTACATAGGTGTGGATACTTTGTAAGGAAACAGTATTACTAATAACCAATGAAAAAGTGGAAAAGGAAAAAGTCTGCATTTACGATTTTACAGCTGAAAGATGGATTTCAGTAAGATGGAGCGTAACGCTATTAACGCAGATTAATTTCTCCCCCTCTCTCTGTCAGGTCTATTTATGATCCGGCCTAAATATGTGTGGATATTGCTCATTACTGCTCATTTTCAGTAATTATCCATGAGTATTTTTGCTGTCCGTTTTCTTTTCCATATGGTGTATGGCTTGGCATGAAACACTTAGAATATATAAGTAAAGGAAAGATAAGGGGACATTTTTATTACTTGGCAATTTTTGGGGCATTTAAGCAAGACACAAATTATTTTAAAATGTAGACATGGGTGGAAAAGTAAGTGTACTACTAAAATAAAGTAGTAACTTTTTAAGAGTGTAAGCGATTCAAAAACTGACCCGAAATAGTAAAATCTGCAGGTGAAATATGTATTGCATTAATGTGGGCAGTAATGATGGAACTTCCTGACTGGTTTGAGGAATAGTTAAACCAATAGTTCATTCAAAATTTAAAATTTTCTGGAAATGTCCTCACCCTCAGGCCATACAAGATGTAGATGAGTTTGTTTCTTCATCAGATTTGGAGAAATGTAGCATTGCATCAGTGTCTCAGCAATGGATGCTCTGCAGTGAATGGGTGCCGTCAGAATGAGTCCAAACAGCTGATAAAACATCGCAATAATCCACAAGTAATCCACTCCACAATCCTTCCAAACGGATGTCCATAGGAAAAGATGTGTTTAACTTCAGGCCATTGACTAACTTCTGGGATGGCCTGAGCGTGAGTAAATTTTCAGCAAATGTTCATTTTTTGGTGAACTGTTCCTTTAATACAATAATTTGAATAACTAAAAGATTGGACATTAAAAGCATGAATGTTATACATGTTATATAATATAAAATATTATTTAGTATTGCTTTTGCATTAAGAAAAGAAAGATGCCTGATCAGATATTATATATGTTATTTATGTACATTTGTTTGCGTTTGTTCACTTTGCTATCGATATCGTCTTTAAAAATAGGTGTTTTCTTTAATTTGTTTGTATCTCTTGATCGTAAATAAATCAATAAATAAAAATCAGTACATAAATGAAACTTGGACGAAGACCCAGTCCATTCTTTGCCTGAAAGAATTTCTTATTATTAAACATAATAATACAATTAAACAATTTAAATAATAAATACATTTAAATTTAAAATAATAAAAAATGTAAACAATTAGTCGTAACTACGGAAACCATTTGTTCATTTAGTGAATTTAATTATATATATTTTAAAAATGCATTAAGAAAATTAATCAGTCATGCCCCAACATACCATTTATTTTACTTTTATTTTATTTTTTTTAAGAAATGCTAAAACGCCATTGAGCTCCATTCCATAATCTTAATTCGGAGGCTTTTCTTATCCAATATTGATAATTTGCATCAATTGTGCATAATTTGATTAATCAATCAGTATATCTTGGATAATAAAACTAGAATTTATTGACAGACTTAATCACAACACTTTGTTAAAATCAGAAATCACAAAGGGAATACTACACTAATATATAATATAATATATGTTTACAAGTTATCCTTTGTAATGATTTTATCAGAAGTTGACTGTTATCTTTTGAGATGTTTAAGAGACAATTTTACTACTGTATGGTTACTCAAAAATACATGGAAAGGTCACAGAGATCCAATATCACTTCCAGTAAGTCAGGTTGTGTTTACACTAGTGTTTAACGTGATCATATTTGTCAACGCGCTCACACTGAATGTCAACAAACGTGTAAGTCCAAACGTGAATGTGACAGCTCTATCTCAGCATCAGTCGAGTACTTCCTCTTTCCATTGTTGTTGTTCTATATTTAGGAGGCGAGCGAGCGGCCTAACAGGCCAGTTAGACCTGCACAGAGACTCATTCACCTCAGCGCTCACTATAGGCCAGTGTGTTCAGGTACAGAGAATACTGTTACTCACACCGCTCTTCGAGGGAAACACGGGTCGAGTTTCACTGTTAAAGCTGCAGCGACTGTGTCGCAGTGCAGTCTGTGGTTTCTGCCAGGGCACGAGGTCTGTCTGGGACGAAGTATTATGATAGCCACGTCAAGTGCTGAACGATATAGCTCTCTTTTAGCTCCAGGCAACAACTCTAAAAGAGGCTGTGTTCTCAATGGCTGTGGTAATGCATGTCAAATAAAGCTACAAACCCAAGCGGCCCTGGGGCAAAAGAAGACAGACGGGGAAGGTGTGCGACAAAATGATGTGACAATAAAGAGCATTCATCTTTGTGCTATCACATTTTTTTAAAGAAAAATATATAACTACAACTGTGGACACTCTGTGCAATAACACTGTTTCTGAGAAGAAAAGTATTATGACCACTACAGTTTGAAAAAGTTAATATATTCATATTAAATGGCATTCAGAGGATGCCACTTAAAAGGATAGTTTACAGAAAATAAATGAACAAACAAACAAACAAACAAACAAATAAATACATAAATAAATAAATAAATATACTTACTCTTATGTCATGCATTAACTAAAATTTTGGACACTTTGTACAATGACACTGTACTGTTCCTAATAATAATAATAATAATAATAATAATAATAATAATAATAATAAAGTTTGAAAAACAAAAACTTAATTTATAATTTATTACTATTTATTAATAGTACTAAGTTTATATATTCATATCAAGAATGCACACAAATAAACAAACAAATAAATATTTATCCAACCTTTCATTCAACCTTTAAAAATTGAAACAATTAAATTATCATAAAAGCATTATAAAATTACACTACTACACTACTAGATATATAATGAACGAGCCATATAGACTGTCTTTATAAGCTCTTATAAGACTTTTGGTTGCACTTTATTTTACAGTACGTGTACTAACATGTACTCACAGTGCACTTACCTAAGAAAGTTCTAGTAATACACGTTAACTACATCGGGTAGGGTTAGGTTTAGGGGTAGGTTCAGGGTTAGTACCTAGTTATTACATAGTTATTGTAATTACTATAATAAGCACATCATATGTACATGAGGAACAGGACTTTAAAATAAAGTGCTACTAGACTTTTGCATCCTTTATGAAGCTTGAAAGACTCCAGTCCTCATTCATTGTCATTGCATGGAAAATAGCGACCAGTGAACAGAAGATAGAAAGTCATAAACGTTTAGAAAAAACATGCACCATCAAATCAATAAATTATATATATATAGTGAAAAATGAATCAAAATTGTGTGAGTTTTTGAGAGAAATTATATAGATCAGTGGGTTTTAAACATAAACTCACTTCATTTTGATCCCTTTTTTTTTCCAGAAAACAAGACTTCTTATCTTATATAATTTTCCATCTCCAGTAAATGTATATTGATTTAAGAATGTTTAGATATTTTCACAGTAAAACAAAACAAAAAATACTAAATAAGAAAATAATTTTTTGCAGTCTGAGTAAATGATGACAATTTTTTTTATTTTGTGAGTGAACGCTGCTTTTAAAGGGGTCATATGATGCTATTTTAAAGATCATTATTTTGTGTATTTGGTGTAACAGAATATGTTGACATGCTTTAATGTTAAAAAAACACATTATTTTTCAAATACTGTTCATTATTGTAGGTCCTCTATGCCCCGCATCCC
>NW_015542451.1:1049593-1052498 GCF_001515605.1 Sinocyclocheilus anshuiensis
ACATTACTCTGCACTGCGCAAAACTCAAATACTTAAACTAATAACAAAACATCTGGGTTGTGCTGTGCTGTTGTAAATAAATCTTAACCAATGGCGTGTCCTGCCTGTTTTCAGAAGTTTGTGTTGTGTTGAGTGTTTTAGGCACATGGCTTGGAAAGAGTAAGAATCCATGGTGGCCCTCATAAGATTATAAATAAGAAAAGAGAAATACACATAATTTATCTCAGAACACACACTCTTCAAGCCTCGTGGAGTGAATTACGCAGAGGAGAAGAACATCTTCAAAGTGCACTAAGCATGATGGAAAGTCTACGCAGTGAAATAAATGGGAGTTTGATTTCAGTGTTTTTCTTCATACTCCACACACACATCCTGGCTGGTCTTATTATCAGTGCCGCTGTTTTGGAGAGCGGTTGGATCCTGGGGGTTCCTGACTGTATGGGGGGTTTGTTCTCTCTGTTTGCTTTGCCGGCACTGGAGTGGCAAGAAGATGGATGAGCCTTGCGGACGCCGCCGCAGAATGAGCACCACCAAGAGCTCCTGACTCCAAACCTGTTCTCCACCAAGCCACCTTGTAGACTAAGTGCGATTCCCAAAGCCAACAGCTCCTGTATCATGCCCAAGATCAGGACTGGCAAGCAGAGCTCAAGCATCATTCAGACGAGCCCTTGGAAGAGTGTGTTCCTGGATCTGTCTGGTCTCATTTGGAGCCGGGCATCACCGGTCACAATAGGAGGCATGGAAAACAGAGCGAAAGTAAACATGTCTGAGCGCATGTAAACTCCATCATTCTAAATTCATTCAAATAATGACCTCTGTTTCTCAAGTGGACTTCGGAAAATTGCAAACAGCCGTTTTGCCGTGAAGACCACATTGCTGCTGCCATCTTTAAATGGAGAGAGAGGCGAGCACTGTTTCACGGAGGTCATGGAAAACATGGAAATTTCTCACTTGTCAAAGACGCAGAGTGTACAAACTCTAATATCATGCAGTGAAGCGGACTGTGGACATTTACAATGTGGGTGAGGAATAAAAAACTATCCTGAGCTACGGGAGTTCAAACATGAACTTTCTTCCATAACGCTACTCGCAGGGAATTGATGGTGTAGTGGTTTAGGCCCAGGGTGAGAAGACAGAAGGCTGCTGGTTCAGTGAGACATCGAGTCCTTCAGCAATGTCAACAAATATTTAATAATTAAAACATTAAATAAATATGCATAATATAACTATTATTATATTATTATATAAATATATATTATTATTATTATATAAATACATATTTATTAATATTACAATTTTTATTTCGTTTTGAAAAAAAACTAAACAAAACAAAAAAAATTGAACAGTCTTCCGAAACATAATTTTAATGTATAATACTGCCACCGCATCATTCATTTTGGACTTTGTTTTCCTTTTGCACCGTTTCCGTTCTTGAGGTTAATTGTGTCATTCCATTAAGGTGTGTGTTATTAATTAGTCTAGTCTGCTTGTGTATTTAAGTTGCTCTCTTTCTGTTCATTGTTGTCGGGTCTCGTCGATGTTGCAAGCCTGCCTATTTTCATCATTGCATTAGTGTGTTTATCAACAGAGTAGTGTGACAAATATAAATCTTATTTTACTATATTAGTTTTAATTAATATATTGTATAACATTATTTTTTTATTTTAATGATTAAATCAAATCAAATATATTATTTAAAAATTTTAAATAAATAAATATGAATATTAATAAAAGTTAATATAAATGTTTTAATATTTATATCAATTTTATATCCATTCTATCTATATATAATTATTTAACAAATATTGAACCAACATATATCTAAAATGTATTTCTAATTTTTATATAATATATAAAAATATATTAAATATGACATTAAATATACTATTTTATAATATATTAATATTTATATAATACATATTATACATATAATATACATTAACTTTTCTTATCTATAAATCCGAAGGCAGTTGGGTCAATTAATATATATATATATTTTTTTATAAATAAAATAAATAGTAACATCAATAAAAAATTTAATATAAATATATTTATGTAATACAGACAGTTTACAGATTATGTATATTATTTATTTATTGTTGTTGTGTTTTTGATTTGAAAACCCATAGAATGGTGTTGAATGTGATGCAGGGGACTGACAAATGTAGGTGTAGCTTGGTAGATAAGTAATGAAGGGCAAACATTTGAAGTGTCCAGCCAAACATTTAGCCCATGTTGAATAGCTCTGGAGAATACAGGCCTCTTGTGTAGGTGTGTTGCACCTCCCTCGTTCAAAATAAATATCAGCGGTGGGAATATTTACATGCCGCTCGACCTGATGGCTCTCTCCTGTTCATGCTCTGTCTTTAATGTGTTGGTTACACGGCCAGTTTGACCTACATGAGAGCTTGTGGTGAGTTTGTGTGCACAACACAGCTTCACAAACACAGCTCAGGGAATTCAACAAGCTCCTGATCAGACCTGTGTACAGTTATGGATCACTCCTTGTTTAATAATCACTAACTAGAACCATTACTTATGTGTTATAGTAATGGGAAGCGATAAGCATGGACGTCATGACCCCATGCTTCAACATGCATATACGTTACACACCACGTCATTCTGTAGCTCACTAAGGTTTATCTAATTACATAGAAATAAATAAGAAAGAAAGAAAGAAAGAAAGAAAGAAAGAAAGAAAGAAAGAAAGAAAGAAAGAAAGAAAGAAAGAAAGAAAGAAAGAAAGAAAGAAAGAAAGAAAGAAAGAAAGAAAGAAAGAAAGAAAGAAAGAAAGAAAGAAAGAAAGAAAGAAAGAAAGAAAGAAAGAAAGAAAGAAAGAAAGAAAGAAAGAAAGAAAGAAAGAAAGAAAGAAAGAAAGAAAGAAAGAAAGAAAGAAAGAAAGAAA
>NW_015542451.1:1054590-1058021 GCF_001515605.1 Sinocyclocheilus anshuiensis
ACAAGCCTGCCTATTTTCATCATTGCATTAGTGTGTTTATCAACAGAGTAGTGTGACAAATATAAATCTTATTTTACTATATTAGTTTTAATTAATATATTGTATAACATTATTTTTTTATTTTAATGATTAAATCAAATCAAATATATTATTTAAAAATTTTAAATAAATAAATATGAATATTAATAAAAGTTAATATAAATGTTTTAATATTTATATCAATTTTATATCCATTCTATCTATATATAATTATTTAACAAATATTGAACCAACATATATCTAAAATGTATTTCTAATTTTTATATAATATATAAAAATATATTAAATATGACATTAAATATACTATTTTATAATATATTAATATTTATATAATACATATTATACATATAATATACATTAACTTTTCTTATCTATAAATCCGAAGGCAGTTGGGTCAATTAATATATATATATATTTTTTTATAAATAAAATAAATAGTAACATCAATAAAAAATTTAATATAAATATATTTATGTAATACAGACAGTTTACAGATTATGTATATTATTTATTTATTGTTGTTGTGTTTTTGATTTGAAAACCCATAGAATGGTGTTGAATGTGATGCAGGGGACTGACAAATGTAGGTGTAGCTTGGTAGATAAGTAATGAAGGGCAAACATTTGAAGTGTCCAGCCAAACATTTAGCCCATGTTGAATAGCTCTGGAGAATACAGGCCTCTTGTGTAGGTGTGTTGCACCTCCCTCGTTCAAAATAAATATCAGCGGTGGGAATATTTACATGCCGCTCGACCTGATGGCTCTCTCCTGTTCATGCTCTGTCTTTAATGTGTTGGTTACACGGCCAGTTTGACCTACATGAGAGCTTGTGGTGAGTTTGTGTGCACAACACAGCTTCACAAACACAGCTCAGGGAATTCAACAAGCTCCTGATCAGACCTGTGTACAGTTATGGATCACTCCTTGTTTAATAATCACTAACTAGAACCATTACTTATGTGTTATAGTAATGGGAAGCGATAAGCATGGACGTCATGACCCCATGCTTCAACATGCATATACGTTACACACCACGTCATTCTGTAGCTCACTAAGGTTTATCTAATTACATAGAAATAAATAAGAAAGAAAGAAAGAAAGAAAGAAAGAAAGAAAGAAAGAAAGAAAGAAAGAAAGAAAGAATGTGTATACTGTAAACTATACAAATGATTTCCCAAAGTTGTGAGTAAAACAAAAATTACTGCAGTATGTTTTACAAGTAAATACTGTCTTTTTTTCCTTCAAAATTTCAATGTCAGTTTTATATTTAAAGCCATTTTGGATGTAAGAAAAATATTTAATTGTATTATTTCCAAACTTATTTAATGCTTATTTTTGGTATTGTACACGAAAAAAAATTTATATATTTTTTTAATAATGATTTTTTTAAGTTGTAAGTAAAACAAAGATTATTGGAGTACATTTTACAAGATAATACTGTTTCAGACTATCAAGCCTCTGCAACTGATCCAGAATGCTGCGGCAAGAGTGGTCTTCAGTAAATAAATAAGTAAATAAATAAATAACTAAATATATAAATAAATAAACAAATAAATAAATAAGTAAATGAATATATAAATAAGTAAATCAATATTATGTTTCATCAGTATATATATACATAATAATAATAATAATAATAATAATAATAATAATAATAATCTGCTAAGCCGCTCGCATCACATTCAAGGTACTGACGTTTGCCTACGAGACAACCACTGGCTCTTCACCAATATATCTAAACTCACTAGTTCAGACTTATGCGCCCTCCAGAAGCTTGTGTTCTGCAAGTGAACGATGCCATACAATGATATAGATATGGATTTATGTATTTAGCAGAAGCATTTATCTAAAGTGACTTGCAAAATAGGAACAAAACCAATTCATCAAAGAGCCAACAATATTTGCAATATACATTGCCAGGATTATTAGACAACTAGTTTTTCCTTTTATTCTCCAGGAAGTGAACGATGCCTCGTGGTGCCATCCCAAAGAGGCACGAAATCACTCTCATTAACCTTTACCTGAACTGTTCCAAGCTGGTGGAACGACCTGCCTATCTCAATTCGAGCAGCTGAGTCTTTAGCCATTTTCAAAAATCATCTAAAGACACATCTTTTTTTTGTCAGCACCTGACCAATTAATAACACTTACATATTCTATTCGCTTTTTTCTTATTTCTTTAAACAAACAAACAAACAAATAAACAAACACATAATAAATAAATAAATCTTGTGTACTCAACTAGACTAACTGAGACCTGTCACATCACTTGTATACATATTTGCAATATACAATGCCAATTATTTACTAACCTCAGTTTAAGAAAAAAATATTAGCAATAATCTAATAGTGTTATGAATAATAGCTTTCTTCACTTGAGCTGTTCAGTGTAATGGCTTGATACACATGACCTACAGAAGCCCCGCCCACTCAGAGAACTCTGTCCCACAGACAAACCTAATTACTGATAAACCGCTCATGGACGGCAGTGGTCTGTTGAAGTGTGAGGCCAGTTCAAGCCAACAAGGCTACTGTATTTCATGCCGGAAATGGACATTAATATTCAGAACCCTGAACAGTCTCTCAGGCTCTCTCTTGCTCTCTCTCACTCGCTCGCTCACACACACACACACACACACACACACACAGTCACACCTCTCTTCATCAGCTTGCACTGGCTGCCAATAGCCGCTCGCATCACATTCAAGGTACTGACGTTTGCCTACGAGACAACCACTGGCTCTTCACCAATATATCTAAACTCACTAGTTCAGACTTATGCGCCCTCCAGAAGCTTGTGTTCTGCAAGTGAACGATGCCTCGTGGTGCCATCCCAAAGAGGCACGAAATCACTCTCATTAACCTTTACCTGAACTGTTCCAAGCTGGTGGAACGACCTGCCTATCTCAATTCGAGCAGCTGAGTCTTTAGCCATTTTCAAAAATCATCTAAAGACACATCTTTTTTTTGTCAGCACCTGACCAATTAATAACACTTACATATTCTATTCGCTTTTTTCTTATTTCTTTAAACAAACAAACAAACAAATAAACAAACACATAATAAATAAATAAATCTTGTGTACTCAACTAGACTAACTGAGACCTGTCACATCACTTGTATACTGTTACTCTCTTGTTGGTCTGATTGCTTCTATTGTTCTTCTCATTTGTAAATCGCTTTGGATAAAAGCATCTATGTGTACTGTGCTAGACTAACTGAGACCTGTCACATCACTTGTATACTGTTGCTCTCTTGTTGGTCTGATTGCTTCTATTGTTCTTCTCATTTGTAAATCGCTTTGGATAAAAGCATCTGCTAAATGATTAAATGTTTAATTAAATGTGATACTTTTTTTTTGTAACTATTTGTGAAATTTAATAGCAATTTCT
>NW_015542451.1:1058307-1061196 GCF_001515605.1 Sinocyclocheilus anshuiensis
ACGGGAAACTTTAGCAACTATTAGTGGTTTCTTAAGGCCCGTGCTCTCTTATTAGAATTGGCGCCGCTTCTCCCGTCTTTCACTGCCGGTCTTTCTCAGGTTCGCAGTAGCCGGCTGATCCTCCCTGGAGATGACCGATACATGGCGGCTCAATCAGACCAGGATGTATAGATTTACATCAGTCATGCTATACCGTCTAATCTACTGGGAGGAGAGCCGGCCGGCCGACTGAAATGAAAGTTGACTTTTGTTAACTTCAAATCAGCAGCAAAGACATTTAGAGATGTTCATTATTTAATCCATTTAACACAATGTTTAGACAAATGTTATGAACAATCCTGTTCCTTAACTTCTAACAATGTCACTTATATTCAAAGCCATTTTTGTATTAAAGAAAATTATTTATTTTTCTTCATTTTCATTTTAGAACAGTAATATTGCAATAGATATTTGAATAAAATAAATATTTTCACTATTATATTTTTACGGTCATGACTTGAGCCTTCTGGTGACATGCACTTTTAGTCTAAAACTAAACTGACATATTATTTAAATATGTTAATTATTCAGTCCATTCAACAAAATACTTTTCGCTTTTTTCTTATTTCTTTAAACAAACAAACAAACAAATAAACAAACACATAATAAATAAATAAATCTTGCTATGTGTACTGTGCTAGACTAACTGAGACCTGTCACATCACTTGTATACTGTTGCTCTCTTGTTGGTCTGATTGCTTCTATTGTTCTTCTCATTTGTAAATCGCTTTGGATAAAAGCATCTGCTAAATGATTAAATGTTTAATTAAATGTGATACTTTTTTTTTGTAACTGTTTGTGAAATTTAATAGCAATTTCTGAGAGAGATTTGTTTCGAAGTAAATCTAACACCTAATGTTTTTCAGTGTAATATCATTTTGGCATGGGACAGATTTGAAATAATAGAAAAATGCTGGGTTATTTAGTCTTTTTTTTAGTGAATAATTTAATATTCTCTTAACATCAAATCTCCACCCTGTTTCTTTCTGATCCAATAAAAATCCACAGCCAATTCCATGTGACTCGACCATGAGTAGCATCCACAAATGTCCATTCAAATCTAATCGAGATGATTTATGGTGCTACTGATACAGATCATTTGCGAATCCTGATCTGTTCAACAGGTGCAGGTTTTGTTTTCTCATGCTGATCCCACAATGTGTTTCTGCACATCATCGATTTTTGTCATGCTTCTGATTTGGGACGACTCTATGACAACATCATCGGTCCACCCAGACTGCCCAGTTACAGCCTGCCTCTGGAATTCATATTTATAAGTGATTAATACAAAAACAGCCGTTAGTCATATAATACCTGATTTAATGCAGGGCACGGATTCAAAAGGCTGGTGAGGGGATTGTATTACAAATCTACTGCGGCCCATGGGAGCGAGGATGATTTAGGACAGAACGCCTCATCATTGGCAGATGAGCATTGATCTACAATCCACATGCAAATGTGCTGAATTGGGAAGACAGGTCTAATAAGTTACCACGAAAAAGGCTTCAAACCATCTGAAGATTCTGTGGGGAGGCTCTGATTGATTTTTCAGGGACAGATTGCTCAACTTTGCTGTAAACACAGATTCTTTACAGAACATTTAGAGCGGATGTTTTATATGCTGTTACATGCCAAATAGCAAGGTTTTTGTAGAGTCGGCGCCAGGATGAATATATTAAGGAGGCATTTGGAATTTTACAGTGGGCACACAACAAAATCTAATGCTGCTAAAATGAGCAGTTGAACAAAATATAACATTAATATTACACATACACACACACACACACACACACACACACACACACACACACACACATATATATATATATGTATGTGTGTGTGTGTGTATTTCCCATACATAAAACAAAATAATATAATAATATGTACATAAATCTGTAAAATAATACAAAATATTTTAGAAATATTACAATTATAGTTAAATATATGATATAAAATACACAATTCATGGTTTTACATACAATATATATTTATATTTAATATTTTTTGGCACATTTTAGCTGGTAAGACTTTACTCTGGAAGAGTTGTGCTTCGAAAAGACAAATGCATTCAAATAAGACGTGTACGTGTGCAATATTTTTTCAAGTCTTTTTAGGCAGCAGTGAAGTTTAGTGTTTAGTTTCAAAGTCATCTTTGGATTCTCTCCTTTTCTCAGAAGAGACATTCGCTGACCTGGATCTTCACCTCAGAGTAAATGATGCCTGCATGCAGGTAAGAGATTTCTGAAGATCTCTGCCAAGCCACAAAGAGGACATGAAGTAGATGCTCTTGCTGCCAGTGGTCCATATACCGCTGCCTCTGCATGTATTTCTTTTATCTGAGGACTCGATTCTAAATATTTTTCTTGAGGAAACTTTGAATGCTCTCTCGTTTTTCAAATGATCCACTGAAAAACTCCCTGTATTGTAGATATTAACTTATTCCTCGATGGAGAACATAATAGATTGTATGGGTAATCCTTGGAAATTGGATAAAAATTGTACTTATTTTTATGATAATGTCATAATTATGGAATATATTTGCATGTATATTTTCTTACACACACAATACATAATACCATCATGTCTATTCCAACTGATGGGGAAATTGATTTTGAAAAAAAAAAAAGTTTGTTCATTCTGGGTTATTGTCGTTACCTAAAACTTAAACTCATAATGGGAGTGGGAGTACAAAAAAATCATAATTTGAAACAAAATAAACATCAACTGAAATAAAATGCAAACTTTGGTTGCAAGTTGAAGTAATAAAATAACTGAAACTAAATCTAAAATTAAGTACGAAAACGTAATTAAAAAATATACAGCCATATATATATATATATATATATATAT
>NW_015542451.1:1061442-1065693 GCF_001515605.1 Sinocyclocheilus anshuiensis
ACACACACACACACACACACACACACACACACACATATATATATATATGTATGTGTGTGTGTGTGTATTTCCCATACATAAAACAAAATAATATAATAATATGTACATAAATCTGTAAAATAATACAAAATATTTTAGAAATATTACAATTATAGTTAAATATATGATATAAAATACACAATTCATGGTTTTACATACAATATATATTTATATTTAATATTTTTTGGCACATTTTAGCTGGTAAGACTTTACTCTGGAAGAGTTGTGCTTCGAAAAGACAAATGCATTCAAATAAGACGTGTACGTGTGCAATATTTTTTCAAGTCTTTTTAGGCAGCAGTGAAGTTTAGTGTTTAGTTTCAAAGTCATCTTTGGATTCTCTCCTTTTCTCAGAAGAGACATTCGCTGACCTGGATCTTCACCTCAGAGTAAATGATGCCTGCATGCAGGTAAGAGATTTCTGAAGATCTCTGCCAAGCCACAAAGAGGACATGAAGTAGATGCTCTTGCTGCCAGTGGTCCATATACCGCTGCCTCTGCATGTATTTCTTTTATCTGAGGACTCGATTCTAAATATTTTTCTTGAGGAAACTTTGAATGCTCTCTCGTTTTTCAAATGATCCACTGAAAAACTCCCTGTATTGTAGATATTAACTTATTCCTCGATGGAGAACATAATAGATTGTATGGGTAATCCTTGGAAATTGGATAAAAATTGTACTTTGTCATAATTATGGAATATATTTGCATGTATATTTTCTTACACACACAATACATAATACCATCATGTCTATTCCAACTGATGGGGAAATTGATTTTGAAAAAAAAAAAAGTTTGTTCATTCTGGGTTATTGTCGTTACCTAAAACTTAAACTCATAATGGGAGTGGGAGTACAAAAAAATCATAATTTGAAACAAAATAAACATCAACTGAAATAAAATGCAAACTTTGGTTGCAAGTTGAAGTAATAAAATAACTGAAACTAAATCTAAAATTAAGTACGAAAACGTAATTAAAAAATATACAGCCATATATATATATATATATATATATATGGGTTTATACAATAGTTCGACGGCATTTTTATGATAATGTCATAATTATGGAATATATTTGCATGTATATTTTCTTACACACACAATACATAATACCATCATGTCTATTCCAACTGATGGGGAAATTGATTTTGAAAAAAAAAAAAGTTTGTTCATTCTGGGTTATTGTCGTTACCTAAAACTTAAACTCATAATGGGAGTGGGAGTACAAAAAAATCATAATTTGAAACAAAATAAACATCAACTGAAATAAAATGCAAACTTTGGTTGCAAGTTGAAGTAATAAAATAACTGAAACTAAATCTAAAATTAAGTACGAAAACGTAATTAAAAAATATACAGCCATATATATATATATATATATATATATGGGTTTATACAATAGTTCGACGGCACAAGTGTGTAAATAAAAAAGAGACAACAACGGAGTGTCTTTGAAACCCCTATTTTGTACAGAACTACTTCCTTCCTCCACAGATTAACAGCTCAGCTCAAGCCTCCGTAACTAATTGGAGAACGTCACTTCAGAACTAGTAACGAAGGAACGTTGAGTTGCTTCATTAAAAGCTTATTGTATTACTGTATTAAAAGCTCACTGTATTATAGAGTATTATGAGAGAGAGAGGACTGAGAGTGTGACCTGCATCAGATACAGCATGCATTCTTCAGCTCAATCTCATATTCACAGTAAAACATTCGTTTGAATGTCCACTGAGGAAAGCGATATCTTTGTCGTACTGTCCTTTCATCTGTTAAGGGTGATTTCTGATGACAGTGCTGCTCACTGCATTTCTTAACTGCGAATTACAAGCTGTTATTAAAAGTAAAAATAACTTCGGTTTCAGTCTCTTTCAATATAAAAGTATTTACTGCGGACTCACTCAGAAAAAAAAGTCTCATGACAATCTAATGACGGAACAATGTAACTAAAATCACCATCACGAACACACAACGATTCCCAATACTAAATACTATTATTAAATACTACTGTTGTTTATATAAAATATTATTTATTGAATAATGATTTTTAATAAACAACAACAAAAGCATCATAGAAGTTTCCAGGCAATTCAGTCAAAAGTACAAAGGCAGCACTATAATATACAGCATTAAAGTTAAATCAAATATAATGTGATTAGACTTTGCCCTCAGCCAAAACTATTTGCTCTGGAACAAATAATGAGACCAAAGACCTGTTAGATTTACCCAAAACAAATTATATCTCATGTTTATCCACTATATACATCAGAGCCAGCGGTGATTTCCAGCAGATCTGGCGGTGTCAGGTGAGCGCTGAACGGCCGCTGACGCCCTGGAGCTCACATCTCCGAAAACATCGAAGCACATTAGACGTTATCTTTATTAACAAACCGCATATTTGAAGTCTAAACAAGTACATTCTCGCATAAAATAACTCTTAAAACTGCATTCTGTGACACACAAAAACAGCATTATTTATAAAATTATAATGGATTTGGTCATCTGCCATGACACTCGCTGTGAGAAATACGGCAAGCGTAGTCATACAAACGGTGAAACGGTTGGAGTGCTGTTATCACTAGAATAAAGCTAGAATTAGATTTACTACAAGTTAAACTAAATTAAAAATGTTACCTATATACATAAACTATAACTGTAATAACCTTGTTTTAAAATGTATAAATACAGTATGTTAAATAACAGTATATAAATGATACTAAAATAAGTGATGAAAATATAAAAAGCATGCCTTTACATTCTTAACAAATTAGATTTACTACCTATTTTTGTAGTTCATTCGAAAGGAAATCATCATCATGTTGTGTTATAGCAATACCAACACACAGCAAGTTTGGACTAGCCACCATTGCAAATGTATTTCATGGTGAGTGATGCTGAGCATGGGAGGGACGTGGATTGAGTGCCCAGGAGAACGGCCCCTCCAAACACATTACAAGCACTGATGACTGCAGCAGCTGCAGACTGGGATTCCTATCAGAAAACCACCGAGCCTCTCCAAAATACAAGAAATTCCCATATGAACAGAGTGCAGACAGGTCTAGGGGAAATGATTGCGTATCTACAACCATTTTTATGAATGAATCATCAGCTTCCTTGACTCACCTTACCTTCACGTATTCCATTGTACGTCCTCTCATGAATTACACACTACTCAAGAGTCAAAAGTAATTTCGGGGAGGATCTTGGGTTTTTGGTGCCAAATCGTTGGATATTTGAGGTTGTCCTCCTGTGCTACAGGGCTTCAAATGGTTCTTAAATCACAGTAGGCTGATGTATGATTACCGTGATGTGTTTTGTCCATCCTACCCTTGTCAGAAGCACAGCGGGTGAACTGTAGAAGTGAGAACAGGTGCTGTCATGTGATGCTTTCACTCTTAAAAATAAAGGTTCAAAAAGGCGGGTTCCAAAGAACATTTCAGTGAGCAGTTCTTAAAGTAATCCTTATTCTCTTAGTTTGAAGAATATTTGAGAAAAATAAATAAGTAAAGAAAGACATTTTTTTAAAAGAACCTCTGTGGAATGGAAAGTTTCCATGCATGCTTAAAAAAAAGGTTCTTTATTGGCATTGATGGTTCCATGAAGAACCTTTAACATCCATGGAAACTTTCCAGTGCACACACGCCGCCAGCATTTAACAATGCTTTATTCTAGCTTCATGCTTCATGCAATTATTAGCACTTGAATGTGGCCAAGTTTAATTAAAAAAGCAACATTTTGAACAAAAAACGAAAAACGGACAGATGGAGTAGATCGCTTCCATCAACACCCCCAAAGCTTCACAGTCTTAAACCACTTCTTGGGTCGACATCTCATTCGGTAACATTAGGCAGTTTTGATTGATATGCTGTTTAACGATCATGCTATTCTACATATGATTATGCTAACATGTGCAATCGCGTTTCTGCTTCTTCTTCGCTGTGTTTTGATCCAGAGATGCAATACTCTTTCAGAAGATGTGTAATAGTTCCTCCTACCATATAACAGAGAAAACCGGAAAATTCTGTCAACTGCAGGAAAGCGTTGTCTCGTAAATGACGGAAAATTCCATCTATGGCAAGGAAAGAGTTAAATGTTCTTCACACTCAGAAAAAATGGTTCCATAAGGGGGTTTTCATAGTGATGCCACAGAAGAACCACAGAACCTTTCAGTGAACAGTTCTTAAAATAACAGCCTTTTTTTTTCAAGTGTGAAGA
>NW_015542451.1:1066995-1069714 GCF_001515605.1 Sinocyclocheilus anshuiensis
GTGTTTTTTTTTTTTTTTTTTAAGTTGCCTTTCGCCGCCAGCATTTAACAATGCTTTATTCTAGCTTCATGCAATCTTTTTTTATTAGCACTTGAATGTGGCCAAGTTTAATTAAAAAAGCAACATTTTGAACAAAAAACGGTGAAAACACAGATGGAGTAGATCGCTTCCATCAACACCCCCAAAGCTTCACAGTCTTAAACCACTTCTTGGGTCGACATCTCATTCGGTAACATTAGGCAGTTTTGATTGATATGCTGTTTAACGATCATGCTATTCTACATATGATTATGCTAACATGTGCAATCGCGTTTCTGCTTCTTCTTCGCTGTGTTTTGATCCAGAGATGCAATACTCTTTCAGAAGATGTGTAATAGTTCCTCCTACCATATAACAGAGAAAACCGGAAAATTCTGTCAACTGCAGGAAAGCGTTGTCTCGTAAATGACGGAAAATTCCATCTATGGCAAGGAAAGAGTTAAATGTTCTTCACACTCAGAAAAAATGGTTCCATAAGGGGGTTTTCATAGTGATGCCACAGAAGAACCACAGAACCTTTCAGTGAACAGTTCTTAAAATAACAGCCTTTTTTTTTCAAGTGTGAAGAACATTTAACTCTTTCCCTGCCAATGATGGAATTTAATGGGTTAGTAATCGGAATTGAATGGGTTAATAATCGGAGGAACCATTTCCTATTATAAAGAACCATTAGTGGGATGTTAAAGGTTCTTCAAGGACCACAGATGCCAGTAAATAACCTTAATGTGTGAGTATATAGTGAGTGTATGAGTGTATAGTGGAAAAAAAGCTTCTTCAGATTATGAAAACGTTCTTTACACTAAGAAAAAAAAATTCTTTTAAGATCTGTTCATGGAAAGATTATTTGAGGAATTTAAAATTGTTCTTCTATGGCATTGCTGTGAAAATCCCCTTTTGGAACCATTATTTTGGTAAAGGTTCTTCATGGAACCATCAATACCAATAAAGAATCATTCATATTTATGAGGATCGGGAAGCTACTTATTTTACTACTGCATGTGTTGCTCATCTCTTTGCTCACCTTTGAAATTACATTAGATTTTAGTTTCTTCTACAGATGAAGATGTTTCACTTGGTCTTCCATCCATTAACATTCCAGTTACCTCGGATCATCTGGATCCTGCGTGAACTTCCCACATGCTCTTTGAGTTTTCAGTCAACATCTTTTTTAAGCATGCTTCTTTTCTTCAAACTTTCATGAAAATACTGCAACAAACCACAGAAACGTTAACTCAGGAAACCTCAGAAGGAAAAAACAAAGGTGCTTCCAACTCTTTCGGACATACTGAAATCATTTGACATTATTGATCTAGCCTGGGGAAAGTCTGAGAGATACTTTGACCTGTCGAATGCTGATGTGGGCTGGGTCATCTGAGATCTGTATCATGGGCAGGTAATGAACGTATTAGAGAGGGTGAACCAAGACAGCTCAAGTTGACAGCTGGGAGTGCAGTAGCATGAGTAAGCCATTAGGATGCTGGATCTCTGCGTTGGAAGGCATGAGTTGCCGACCTTTGGGAGTCACGGTGTAAAGCTGGCCGGGCAACCCTATAGGCATCTGGCCCGTGATTTTCCTTTCAGCTCTGTTATAGTGACTCAGTTGATGACTAATCAGCCAGACCACTATCGGTTGCATCTGTGGCATTAGATGCGATGGATGTCTGCCCCTTTGGCGGCATGCCGGTGTAGATTGGGAGTAAACGTCTCCCCTCTTTGTCCAGAGAATGAGTGAGGGGAAGAGACCAATCGTGCCCATAATTACCAATAACACTGGTTCTGCCTCTAGGGTCTCAGAGAAAGAGAGTGAACAGAAATTACTTAAATAATGCAAAAGAGTTTTATACAGTCTATGCAGCCGAACAATTTCATTGCGTTTTCCTTATCTAGGAGAATATAATCATGCATTTTTTTTATTATAATTAATAGTACTAAATTAATTATTAATTGTTGCCATTATTTATTTTATTTTATACTATGGGGCTGTTGAGTGCTTGAATCTGATTCGTTGACGAATGTTCTAAGGTGTGCAATTATTTTCAGGGAAACGCACGGCTAAAGTAGTTCCAGGCAGGTCTTGAGCGCATTACATGTCCATATCACTTCACCAAATGATTTCAGTTATTTCAAAGGTCCTTACAGCTTACAATATCAAAATAATCAAAACCCACAATGACTGACAAAGCAAATAAATACAGTAAACAATACGATGAAAATGACCAATTATTTCCATGTTTTTGCGACAAAATTACATTTAATTATGTACGGAAAGCACATACTCTATTTCTCTCGCTCTCTCCCATACAAACGCACACACATACAGTACGGACACACTCGCACACACGGAAACACACATGCACACAGAAAATTGTTGTCAGCACTGCTCTGACGATTTTATCAGTAAAATAGTTTAGTGACTTAAAAGCTACATGACATTTCTCACTAGCGAGGTAATAACTGCACTGTTGTTGAAGCAGATGAACTTACAGTTTTGCTAATAGTAGAGACGCTGCTGCCGAACGCTGTTGAGACGCACAGACTCACAGAGGTAATTCAAACACGCTTAATCTCTCTCTCTCTCTCTCTCTCTCTCTCTCTCTCTCTCTCTCTCTCTCTCTCTCTCTTATATCTAATATAAGTCTGTTATTTGCTGCCAGTAACTTATCAAATTTAACATCACATC
>NW_015542451.1:1069921-1073734 GCF_001515605.1 Sinocyclocheilus anshuiensis
TCTCTCTCTCTCTCTCTCTCTCTCTCTCTCTCTCTCTCTCTCTCTCTCTCTCTCTCTCTCTAATAGCTGCATTAGTCTGCTATCAACGACTCAAGCCTCTGTTACTAGATCTAAAATTATGCTTTGAAATTAGCAACGGAGGCGTGAGATGAGATGCATAAGAAATTAATCATACTTACAAGACCATTTTAAGGACAAAAACCTGATGAATGTCTTGAAATACATCATCTGAACAATGTCTTGAGGTGTGGTAACCATAGTATAAATGGAATAATTTAATCCAGTCTGTTGAATTATTTGAAAATAATGCACACCTGAGGTGTAACCGCATCACCACCTTGGATGTGCATTAGTTTACAATAATTTAGCGATTATTTAGCGACAATTATTCCTTACTTATTTTATTTTATCTTAAAATTTGCCTATTTTGCACAAAGCTTTGTATTCCTGTAACACTACAATAAAGTTTAATTGGTTAACATTACTTAATATATGAAGTATTATGAACTAACAATGAAATTCATGTTTGTTCATAATACATTAATGCTAATTTATACAATTTAATTAATTATATATATATATATATATATATATATGTGTGTGTGTGTGTGTGTTAAATTGATTAATCACCATTAATTGCATCCAAAATAAAAGTTTGTTTACATACTGTAATATATGTGTGTGTATAAATACATATAAATGCATTTATAAATATAAATATATATATATAGAAATACACATACATGTACTGTATATATTTGTTATAAACAAGGATACATTAGGGCATCATGGAATGGCTGTAATTAATACATAACGATGAATTGGTGGAAAGCCCAGTAAAGGGAACCAGATTGCAGAAACTTATTGAACAACAAGAACAAGCATTGGGAAATTCTGGGGCTTCTGAAAGCATCGCACCATGGCATACTATGTCAGCCGGACAGGTCTCAGTGACATGCCATGTAGAACAATTATGAAAATGTGTTTGCTTGTTTGTTTGCTGTATCTAATGGATTGACTTGCCCACATGACACTCATTGACGACATTGGCGAAGACTTCAGACGAAGCCTAGAATTAAGCTCTTAACTCACTGTCGCTCCAGTCAAAAAACACTAACACAGCCCAATTAGTGGTGCATTTTTCCTGTCATGAAGATTGTGGTTCGGTCCCATAGTGGAGACAGTCTAATTGAGTAATGTGCAGTTATGAAGGGCCGTAATTTCAAATATGTTGGAAAATCAAAGCTTTTATTAGCTTCATCTAGCTGTGGGAACAGCACAGCATCCTTACGGCAATCACAACTTACTAAAATGCATTTCAGCGCCAGAGAATATCACCGTTTGAATTAGTACTTGGAGCTTTTCATAGTTATTTACGAACATAAAATCTGTTGGGTTATTTTCTTCTCTCCTCAAAACACAGCATGTATGTATTCGTTTACCTTGACCTAGCAAATAAAGCAATGCCAGCATAATCCGCCGTGACCTTTATCTGGCGAGAAACAGTTATACGTTGCCAATAAATATGCTATATAGCTGCTCTGCTTGTTTGAATGTTGCTGACAACTCTGGCTCTGGCTGCAATTGGGTTATTAATGAATGCGGACTCGAGCGCAGCTGGCTCGCGGCCCACAGGCGCTAACCTTTCACTCCCTCTGCCATACGGCCGGCATCTCTACCAATTATAAGCAATTGGTACGAGTTGTTTTCTCAGGGAGTGAAATTGCTGGTCCGTGAAAGAGAGGCCAGCAATAAAATGTAAATGCTTCCATTTGGAGATCAGAGAGGGACATGCGGCCAGGATTATGTGCGCAGATATAGGTGTGGATGCACACATCCTACACACGTAAAGATTCATGCAATGTGTAAAAATAAGTGTCATGAAGAAATGAAGAGTGTGCAATCATCATGTTTATGTTCTCCAACAGCCCAGAGCCAAAATGCTTCTAGAAATGCATTACATTCTTAGCAGGCATTTTACTATGCAAGATACTTAAATCATAGTTCACATATTGTTTAACTAAACTATCGAAACTAGCAGCTGTGAACACAAATAAAATGCTAATGTGTGCTCAGTGATTATCTCAAAGGAAAACTTATTGAGGCAGATGAGTAAATTATTGAAGAATTAAAAAAAAAAAGGCGAGTGTTTCTTTTATTTCATGTCATTAAAGTCTATCACTGTCCTACAGTTCAGAGGAATGCATTTTATGCAATCAAGTGTTCAAAACTTTTCCAAGGTGGATTTTAGGGCCGATCATACAGAAAAACTCTTTCTATTTTTATTTTTATTTGTATTTTTATTTTTATTTGTATTTTTATTTTTATTTTTATTTTTATTTTTATTTTAGACAGCAGAAATCTCAACAGCATGTTTTGCATATTGCAGAAGCTCCGCCTTATTCTACAACTGCCAAAATATAAGGCTGCTCCATTATGCATGGCATAATTCAGCCCAAGTTTATATGTGTTTATGTGGGTTTGTTTGTTTTGGGGGTTTTGGCTGATTCAGACTCATTATGCTCAAATCTCCTGTTTGCATGTTTGAATTCTTCTCTGCCTCACAGAGCTGGACGGTGTGCGCTTCGGTAGCCGAGCCACGCTGCCATTTATGCAACAGGCATTTGCTCATTGTTGTTTGTGTGGGAGATGGAAGAAGCCAGCTATAAACACTGATCGGAATCCAGCTCTGAGGTTTCTCGCTCAGCGTTTAGTTTAAAGTCAGGATTTGAGTGCGACCGCAGGTCCAAGATCTGTGCAGGGAGGTAATATCTGCTCAGAGATCCTGCGTGTGACGCACAGGAAAAGCTTGCGTTATGCTTTACAGTGAACTGTTTGTTTGCTGTGCTTTCATTTTTATATGGGAAAAATGCTTTATGAGAATTACCAAGCATGACATAACTACCTGTCATAGCAGTACAAATAATTAGCGTTGATCGGGGTAAATAAGGATTGTTTGTTAACACTTTACAGTAAGGTTTCATTAGATAACTATATTAGTTAACGTACACTAACAATAAAAAAAACTATAACAGCATTTATTAATCTTAACTATTGTTAGTTTCAACATTTAGCAATGCGTTATTAAAATAAAAAGCTGTATCTGGTAATATTATTTAATGCACCTGAGCTGATATGAACTAACAATGAATAGTTGAATTTATATTAACTAACATCAACAAAGATGAATAAATGCTGTAACAAATGAATTGCTCATTGATAGTTCAATAAATACATACACCCAATTTTTTTTAGAACTGCCATTACTTATTGATTTTATGATTATTTATTTTTTATAATTATTTATTTTATTTTATGTTGTTATTTTTTATAATTAATTGTACTAAATTAACACTAATTTGTTCCTTCAGAGATATGTTTTATTATTATTATTACTGTAGATTTTACTTAATTTTATTAAATTATTTTAGAATTTATATTATTATTCTATTCAATTGATATTCTTTACAGTGATACAATTTTATTGGCAAGACAAGACTATGATAAAGCTCTATTCATTTGACTCTTTTTATACACACATATATATATATATATATATATATATAAAACCCTAGAACTTGAATCAAAACTTTTTTATTTATTTATTTTAATTTGTTTAACAATAACAGAAATTAAATAGGGTCAGATAGTGTTTGATCCCATGAAGGTTTTTACCTCTCTGCTGTTTTTAATATTCTTTCTGCTTCATTCTTCGGCTGTTTTTAGTGGCGTTTTCTTCGGCTGCCTCGGTTGAACCTTCAGCAAAGAGGAGAAAGAAAGAGAAAAGCTAATGAAAAGGACTGACAAATGAAC
>NW_015542451.1:1074735-1082461 GCF_001515605.1 Sinocyclocheilus anshuiensis
TTCCCATTATGTACATAAGTAAATTTCAAATGTACTCTTTTCATTCCAAGGAAATTGGAAAATGCTTCAGACAATCATAGTGCTCACTTCTAATTTATTACAGTATCCATGGAAACTGTGTTGTTTGATTGAATGTGTACAGTTTGGCAGTCGCGTGTGGAGACTGGACCTAGAACGAGGCGCCAATCAAAATACGGTCTCTAGCCGCCACAGTGAAAAAGTTCAAATGCAACCCATTCTTAACCAGAATGATTCATTGAAAGCTTTTCAAAGGAAAGTGCTTGGTAAATAAATATTTAGCTTAACTAATACGATATTTCACATATTCCATTTCCCCCTGGAATTAAAGGAAACACTCGTCAGTGTCATCAGAGCATTATGGAACTTGGTAGGGCGTTGCTAAGCATTGACTTCATCTATTATTGGTACAAAACGTACACACGCATTTGAATATGCCACATATTACCACAAATAAACCCGACGTTTTCTTTAGATCTTCCTTAATAGTTAGTGGGCAGAAGCAGTCAGACTCTATTAGGTGGAAACATTCAGCATGGGCACTGGGAGCAGAGACAGCGGTTAAGGGACGAATATAAAGGTTGTGTGATGAGTTACAGTGAATCAGCAGCACAGGGCACGCTCCTGAACGCCTCAAACATGCTTCCCAGTTTATGGCAGATGTGCGGCATGTGCTCTGACTGCAAAAATGCGGCCTGCCAAACTACAAGATTCCTATCATTTAAAGTTCATCTACTGTGACTTTTGGGGGAAAAAAAGTAGCTACACTGAAGATATATAAGGGCGTAATATGATATAACTAACTAAATATGTAGTTTATAGGTAACTAAACTAATCAGATCACTGTGGAAGCTTGTTTCCACCACTGAATAAAAAATAAAAAAGGTAACTGACTTTTTATCTCACATTTATGACTTTTTTCTCATAACTGCAAGGTATAAATTCACAATTACAAGATATAAACTCACAAAAAAGAAGTGTGAATTCGACTTTAGAACTCGCAATTCTGAGAAAATAATTCAGAATCGTGAGAAAAAAAAAGTCAGAATTGTAAGATAAAAAAAAAAATAAAAAAATCACAATTACCTCTTTAAAAAAAAAACGTACTCGGTTACTAACGTAACCTCGGTTCCCTGAGATACGGGAACGAGTCCTTATGTAACCAGAATTTATCTGGCTCATAAACAATGAGGGTTTTTGAATCAGTGGATGAATCTCATTCGGTGTTGAGGAAGTAATTAATTACTAGCTTCTAATGACATCTTCAACAGTGTAATTATAGTAGATTACTGTACTAATTACTCTCTCTATAAAGTATTGCTTTACTTATTACTTTGTAAATCCCATATCAACCTCGACCAGTTGAACAATACAAGGATAGACATGAAACTGCGTTTAATTCTGAATTAATTAATTCTGCTTTTAATTCTTTCAAATAAATAATATAAATTGCATAAATTAATCTTAAACTGACCAAAGTATTAAAAGTGAGAAGTTTGCATTAAAAACATACATTTTAACATTAGATGTTAAATTGTTGATGCTAAATCAACTATTTTTTATAGTGTATAGTCTTAATCTTATAGTCATAATTGTTTTATAGTATATACAGTGCAATTTAATGCAAATTCATCAGAAGTAACTGTAATTAAATTACAAAATGATTAAGAGTAATTCATTACTTTACTTTTTCAAGGGAAAACTAATTAAGTTACAGTAATCAATTACTTAGTAATCCATTACACCCAACACTGATCTCAATAAAGGGTGACAGTACTAAATACTATTCATTTGAACAAGAACATCTCTAACTTAAACATATAATGATGAACAGAAGCATTTGACTAAATATTTAGCAAACTACCACACAGGAACTGAAATCAGTGAACCATTTCTTTTTTAAAAACATTTCTACATGATCTGTTTCCAATGCCAGGAATGAAAAAAAAAAAAAAAACTGTTTAGTAGACAGCGTCTGATTATCTCATTGATCGCATCGTCATGCTAACAAAAATGTAGTTTACAAGGTTTTTTTTTTTTTCCAAGAACTGGTCATTTTTAAAAGTCAGCTTTGGGGCGTTTTTGGGATGTTGGGAAAAAGCAAGAGTGCATGGGTTGTGTTTTCACAGACACATGCTAAGCAGAACATGATTTCAGTGTAGTGATCTCACATTCGCACTATTTATTTTCACAGCACAGATCTGCATGTTTTCCTTTGGGAGGGAAGCTCATTACAATAACCCAGGAGGACCAATTCATTATCCTCATTAGACTAAATAGCCAGTTAGAAGAAACAAGTTGGTGAGGCTAGATATATATACTCTATATATCCAGTCATTTATATTATACGTTATGTTATTTTATGTTTTATTTGATTTTAATTAATTAATTTGTATTTTTTTTAATTGTATTCTATAATAATAATAATAATAATTATTATTATTATTATTATTATTATTATTTTATTTTATTTTATTCTTTATTTATTTTTTTGTTTATTGGAGAGGGGTCCAGTGGTGCTCATGGTTCACTTAATAAAACACGAAATAACACAACCAAAGAAATTTGTGTGTTTTTTTGCATTCATTTTTTACTAGTTACTAGTTAATTTTATAAGCATAAGGGTGTATTCACACCTGTCTTGTTTGGTTCGATTGAATCGAACTCAAGTTCGTTTTCCCCCCTTGGTGTGGATCTTTTGGGCAGGTGTGAATACAGCAATCGCACTCAGGTGTAGACCAAACAACTGCACCGAGACCCAGCTGAAGAGGTGGTCTCGGTCCGCTTCCAAATGAACTCTGGTACGCTTGAGAATTTTTTTATTTTATTTTATTTATTTTTTGAGCAGTGGAATGATGCCTTGTTCTACACGGCATACATTTCTTATATTATTTCCTATAGTATATGGGGTCTGCAGGGCCGTAGCAATCAGCATAACTGAGTAGACAGATTTCCCTTCGTATCCCTCATAAACATTTTTTGAGAGATAATCATTACTTTCCATGGACGTAATGCCTTAATGTGTCCCTTTTCAATTCACTCCTACGCCTCTGGCCCGACCATTTCCAACCGTTGCTTATTTTCGTCTGTACTTCAGCTATATACAATTGTTGTGTCACAATCTGCCAAAGGCCTTTGTGTGTAATTCTTCAAAATTCTGTTTACTGTGTCTTTGCAAATAAAACGCTGAGAGAGGTTTGTCTGCTAAATGAGCTGTTGTGGAGCTCATTGACAGAAAGTGAAGGTGGTCGTGTGGCGCTGACTCCCAAATGAATCTGGCATGCTTACCGCGGTACGTCATGGACTTCAAGTCAGGCAGGACTAATCAATCACGGAAGCTTGTTTTGACTGGCACAGCGGTTCGTTTTGACTTGATAGCATAAATGCAATGTTATGGTTGCTGACATGTAAGTCAAGCATGGTGAAAAAGACACTAGCAATAGCTGGATGCAAATCAGAACTGAATACATGAGAAAACTGGCTGAGTGACAGCCACTGAACACACTAAATCCTGACAAAACCTTGGCCGACTGCAATCATCGCACTGAGGATTGTGTTAAATACAAGGCAGAGAGAGGACGCCATAAGATGTGGACAGGAAAGGTGTCACATGATGCAGAGAATAGAAATTGTGCATTTTTCCAGTTATTTTGGTATTTGGCAACATCAAAACTGTGTTTTTTTTACCTCCTGTCTGAATGGGTCTTTCAATGGCCCCCTCTAGTGGCCGTAAGCTGAAAATGCAGGGCTAATGCAGCAACTGGCTGCTAGCCAGCTTTTACATTTTACACTTAGTCACATAGCAGATGCTCTTTACCCAAACAGAATCTCATTTATACACAAGCGTGAAGGGAGAGTTCACCCCAAAATGACAATTCTTTAATTATTTACTCACCCTCACGTCTTTCCAAACCTGTATGACTTACTTTGTTCTGCGGAACATAAGAGAAGATATTTTGAAGAATGCTGGTAAGCAAACAGTTTCGGTTCTCATCGATTTCCATTATATGGACAAAACTACAATGGAAGTCAATGATAGCATAAATGCAATGTCATGCTGTCAATGTCACGCTGAAGCTGTTTGCTTACCAACATTCTATAACATTCTTCTTTTTTGTGTTCCACAGAAGAAAGACATTCAGGTTTGCGACAAGAGGGTGAATAAATGACAGAATTTTCATTTTTGGGTGAATTGTCCCTTTAAGAGAATATTACAAGCAGTGCAATGCACTTTATCAAGAAGTATAAGATTTTTTTTTAAAGGGATAGTTTACCCAAAAATGACAATTCTGGCAAAATCTTTCTTCAGTGGAAAATAAAAATATATATATACGTTAAAAAGTTTTGGACCCCTTTGACTTTAATTGTATGGCCAAAAAAATTGAAAGATTCTTCAAAATATCTTCCTTTAGGTTACATAGAAGAAACCCTTGTAAAAAAAGAAAAAAAAAAAAGTGTGCTTAATTGTATTGAAAATGCACACAAAAAAATTGAAAGATTCTTCAAAATATCTTCCTTTAGCTTACATAGAAGAAACCCTTGTAAAAAAAGAAAGAAAAAAAAAGTGTGCTTAATTGTATTGAAAATGCACTTCCAGTGTGTTTCAAGTCTTAAAAGTATATTCATGTTTCTTAACTAACTTAATGCAGCACTATGTAACTTTTGGCGCTCTAGCGGTTAATAAACAGAACTGCACACATCCCGCGGAAGAACATTCCAACCGGAGCTACTTCTCTAAGTACACTTTTTTTTTAAACTTTTTTTTTTAAAGTGCACTTTGTAATGTAACATTTTTACATTTTAGATCATTATGGTTTAATAATATTTTGTAATGCTTTAGAGTACATTTTTTAAATAAATAAGAACAAGTTTAAAACTGCCACTGGGGCGGTACCTTTTCAAAAGGTACACTTTTGTACCTTTTAGGCACTAATATGTATACTTTAGGTAGTAATATGTACCTTAAAGGTACCAATATGAGCCCTTAAAGGTGTACCTTTTGAAAAGGTACTGCCCCAGTGGCAGCTTTTGTACCTTTTTTCGGAGAGCATAGCCAATCAGAGTTAGTATCCACTAGGAAAGGCAGCTTAAGAGGCTTATTTCCAAATCTTTTATAGTAAATATGGGTTATATAGACCCTCAGTCTGCATTAACCGAGTCGTTCCAAATTTCTTCATCATCAGAGCAAAAAGTTGCCATTAAACGAAAGCTCTGAGGCACCTTCATTAGCCTCACCAAATCTCTCCGGCCTCAGCGAAGCCTGTTTTTCTTTCCCCCTTAGGAAAGGGAAAAAAATAAATGGACTTAATTGAACGGCAAATTGAAAATGCATGACACAAGTGTTGACTTGGTCTCAGACAATATTTACACTTGGTTTTATTCAAACAACCGACTAGCGCCGGCTCAGCCGCTAGGCTTAGCGCAGGGGCCTAGCGAGAGTCGCTAGTACACAGTCCCAAACAAAGGGATTCGGGAGGCACCTGTGCCTACTGAATGTGAATGTGACCTCCAGCTTCTACAGGGAGGGATTTGGCCAATTACGGCCCACACGCCAGCGCCGACCCAGGCCGAGTACCACACACACGAGAGGTGCTCTGGGTTAACGCAGTCAATGTTACCACCCTCATCCAGCAACAACTCGTCCATCGCTCATCCTGTTAAAGCAGCATGACTCACGGGCATCTGCTTGTGTAATTGCACCACTGCTTTAATTGTGATTGGTGCTAATTGCGCCATGGTAATTGCAGCCGTTTGTAGGCTAATGCGCTCTGCCATCACTCACGGTTTCATCATAAAGTGAGACGACTCTGCTATTTGAAACTGTCAGAAGGGGAAGAAGAATTGTGTGTGTTATTGAGGTTCTTGGTAGGTCTGCTTGGCACTGGCGGTCCGTCCCACACGGAAGAGCTGATGATGATGATTTGAAATACGATTTCCAATGCCAAATGTGAAATCGATGTTAAATTGGATTGGGTTATAGCTAACAGATGCTTTGTTGCTCTAGGGCAGCGTTTCTTTACCTTTTTTGCATCACAGCCCCTATTTTCCTTTTAACTCATATTATCCTGGATTTTAACAGCAAAAATCAAAACTGACCCCCTGTATTTTCCTAATGCTTCCCATATCACCTCCACCCTTTTACCCATAATGCTCTGCTGCTCTCTCCTCTTACAGTCAGTCGTTCATTCATCAGTCAGCCATGTATCATGATTACTGTTTGCTTTCTTGGGGCAGCACGATTTATAGGGTGTCTAATATGGTTTTAGTATGTGTGCAGTGAACTGAACAAACCACGTCATGACAACTCACACGCTGCCACATGCGATGCGCCCGAGACGGGTGCCAAAAACACTACCTTTTCGCTTTCCGGGATCATAAATACGGAGGAATTGATACAGCAGAAATGCATTATGGGCTGTTATAATACCTCTCAGAATATCATTTTATGAAGAACAACAATATAAGTGCATGAGCAATGATTGTTATTGTCAGGTCATCAAATGCAAGGCACGGCTGAAAATGATTTAAACGTATTTATAACTCGATATCCAGGTGACCCATGCAGCTAATTCTCTGAAATTATTTGCGTATTTTCTGGGTTATTAACTGTCCAAATGATTCAAATCCAGAAAGAGCTAATAAATTTCAGAGGTAAATTGGAAAGTATAAATATCAGCGGCAGGGGTTTCCCTCGTGCTCTCTTTGGCAATGGCATTAGTGTAAGAGGCACACTTTAGGATTACGGAAAATCAGATGCTTATGAATGCCAGTATTTTTGCTGCTCGCGAGGAATGCTTATATCTAAACTGATTTATCAAATATCAACCTCTCCTCACCTGCTTCATGTGATTGATGGATTATGCTCTTGATATGATCGTTCTGAAAGTCTTATGTAAACATCTGAAGTGTGTGCTTTTCATATTTTTGCAAGATTTCTAAAATACACCTTCGCCTGCGCAAAACTGAGTGAGCTATGAGATATATTGGACAGTAGGGGTCAAAACTTTTAAGACCACTAATAAAATGTCATTTTTCTCTTAATTTAATTTTAAATATTAATTAAATATTTAATTGTGCATTTTCATTACTATTATTATTATTATTATTATCAGCACATCAACTTGACTGAAAAGTTGAGCTGAACGTGAAGTAAACAAAAAATAAATAAAAATCACATATTTCCAATGTATCTCTGTGATTAATAATAATAATAATAATAATTTATTTTTATTTTTAATTTTAAGTTAATTTAAATGTAAATAATAATTTTAATTAAATGCAAAATTAAAATTCAATTTCATGAAGAACTGTTCTTTCAACAATTGACTGATTTTTGCTTACTGATTAAGAAATAGCTTAAGGAAATCATTTTAAGGCCAGTTCTCTAAAATGTCATCTAGTCAATGAGTGTGTTTTTGTCCTCACATTTGACCCATACACACATCCATGCACAAAAACTCCAGACAAGAGGGTCCATGTCTAAAGAAGTAATCTGGGAAGCTGATGGTGCTTGACAAAAAAAGTTGAGCCGCAGTTCACTGGAAATCTTGTTAAACGGCACATTAAACTTGAAAAAAAGAGAGAGAAAGAAGGAAAAAAATCATATCAGGTCATGTTTCATTTGGCTACGAACCAGTGGTGTAGTCCTACAATAAAAAATGGTTTACTATAACCCCATCGCACGCACACACACACACACACACACACA
>NW_015542451.1:1082479-1104237 GCF_001515605.1 Sinocyclocheilus anshuiensis
AAAAAAAAAAAAAAAAAACAAATTCACAGAAATCAATGTTTTTATGTTGTTGGTTTATTAGTAATTTATATAGCAATATAAATGCAGTGCACTCTAAATTTGGTTGACAAATATTTTTTTTTAAATAGTTCCAGGTCTGTTGACAGCATTACAGTTCTATTTGACTAAAATATCAACATGCTGCTTTGCAAATATATTCACTGTGAAAAGTGCTTTACAGATCAATCTGAATTTAATATTTCATTTTATGCAAGTGGGTAGAAAAAAAATGAAATTAATATTTCCAGGTAATATTTTATTTTATGTGCTTTATGTGGGTGCTCCAGCCTTAACCCTCTGGGGTCTGAGGGGGTTTTGGGGCCCTGGAGAAGTTTTGATATGCCCTGACATGTGTGCTTTTTTTTTGTCAGTTTCTTATAAACATATTAAAGACTAAAGTCTGATTACAGTTTATTCAGCACAAAATGAGTTACAATATTATGTGAGCAGCATACAAGTTTGTACTTTTGAGAAAATAAAATTTACGCACATCTATTTTAACATATATATTTGTCCAGTCCATGTTATCACTATGTCACTCATTGTGATTTCAAGAATAAATCCCACATAAATGTGTGGATGTCATTCCCGAAATTATAAAACAAACGTTTTATACAAATTCTGAATGGATTATATATAGCCGAAAAAGCGCTCCCTTTATACTCGCTAAAAAGTTCCGCTATAATCAATAAATCTCTGTACACTGCACAATGAATCTTATTTATATTGCATACAAAACTCTGGCGTTTTGAGCAGTGAGTGGATTTTAACATAAACGCCTCTGATTGGCCATTGCGTTCAAGAAATCGACACGTATGTCTGTGATTGGCTACATTTCTCAGCGCTGCAAAACATGTTGAAACCTTTTATGCTCACCAGAGCGCAAGCACAGATATAAATAAGCAAATAAGCACTGGATAGTTTGCCAGATCTGTTTTAATACAGCTTCAACTGACGGTGCTTTTGCTTTCTTTTGAGGATGGAAAAGGTTGAATGATATAAGTGATAATGCTCCAATTACAACAAAGAATCGCAAGTTTCACACAACATCATGGGACACAGCTAAGGGGAAGCAACAACAGGAGATTATGGACTTGCGAAGCAACAAAACAAGTGAAGTGAAGAAGTCGTAATCCGCAAACAGCCCTGAGCATAAAGTAAGTATACGGCGTATACGTGCATATGGCCCCGACTACACCACTGCTAGGAACTGAAAAACACATCGTTTCCTTGAACTCGGAGACTGAATGTATGCAATCTCTCACTCACACAGAGGTCAAATCACAGTACAATCCCATCTTGCACTATTAGTGGCATATTGACTGCAAGATCCTAAAACTACACGGCCTTCAGCCTTTAGGTTGTCCACTACAGTGCCATTTTGAACCATCCAGTGTGTAAAATGTGTAAAATTTGAACCGCCCAGTGTGTAAATACACCCATAGTTAAAATGTTTTTGACAGAAGTCTCTAATACTAACCAAGGCTACATCTATTTGATAAAAAATACAGTAAAATCAGTAATATTGTGAAATATTATTTAAATTTCAAATAACTGTTTTGTAGGTGAATATACTTTAAAATGTAATGTATTCCTGTGATCAAAGCTGTATTTTCAGCATCATTACTCCAGTCTTCAGTGTCACATGATCTTCAGAAATCATTCTAATATGCTGATTTGCTGCTCGAGAAACATTTCTGATTATTATCAATGTTGAAAACAGTTGTGCTGCACAATATTGTTTTGTGGAAACCGTGATACATATTTTAAGGATTCTATAAAAGTTCAAAATAGCATTTAATTGAGTAGCATTCATTTTTGTAACATTCTAAATGTCTTCACTGTTACTTTTGATCAAGTGAATGCATCCTTTCTGAATAAAAGTATTGATTTTTACCCCAAACTTTTAAATGATAGTGTAAATGTTCTTGTTTTGAAGTAAAATGGATCCCGAAGCTACGTCTTCCACAGTGATCTAATAATTCTCGAATGCATCAATGCTTAAAATCACTTAGGAAAACGCTTAAGGTTAAAGTGCCCCAAACTATGGCCGTTTCCCACAGTTTCCCCTCCTAGGTGAATTCATATTTGCAGTCTCCGTAATAGCTGGCCTGATTTCACGTGCCTTCTCTGTTCCTTCAGCTTCACTCAGCAGAAAGCTGCACACTAAGAGCACTTAATTCCCAATTAAGGCACACCCAGCCCTGAGCATTACTCAAACCATTAATGCTGTGATTTTGCATGATGTGAGGTGACAGATTTCAGCGGGCAAAGTGAATGATGCCGCTTTGGACTCCCATCCCTCGCTGGGGAGGAAATCCATTACTTAGTGGCCAGAACTATTTCCCCTATACAATCCATTATGTCTGCTGCCGGCTGGAAAGGTACTGGTGGGTTTTGATTAAACGAGGCACCAGACGACCTTAGATATCCCTTCACAAAGTCGCAAAACTTGCCTCCTCCAAACCGTCTGTTTCTAACTGACAGCTTGGACTTCCTGGGAACTCAGCACAGCTGTGATGGACGGGGTTACAGGCTTATCCAAACAAATAACAGAGCATGTGGTCTGTTGAAGGTGGCAACGTTTTTATAATAAACTTGGCTGCCATGGACATGGGAGGTCGCTTATATTGGGAGCCAGTTTATTGCCACGGTAACACCACAGCACAAAAACCCGCCAGCACCTGATACACAATCATAGAAAACACTGATTTTATTCTGCATTTTGGCACCGTACACAATTAAATTGCTCTATTAGTCATTAAATGGTGAGTAAGGAACTCATTTTCTACAGGCAATTTGTTCCAGAAAACCAAGGAATGACTTGCTTTGGATGATTCAGAAACCCCATCCATGCATTGTCAGCAGAAACTTCTACCTCCTTCCATCTACATTCACTGAATCAAGTCTGAACACTGAGTCCAACTGAGCAGCAATCAGGGATATGAGATAGAAAGTGGGATGTCATAACTTTTGAGACATTTTAATTTTACATTTAATTTAATGATTTAATGTAATATTTTTTTTACATTTTAATTATATTAACTTAATATTAATTGAATTGAATTTTGTTATATTTAATTTAGTTGTTTAATTTGATACAACATTTTTCATTACTATTAACATTAGCAGGATATCAATTTGAGACAAAGGTTAAATTGCAATTAACATTCATTCTAAAACTTAAAAAAAAAAAAAAATCATAGACTTTTTTTAAGTGTGGTTTTAGACTTTTGTTCCCCATTGTATTTATATGATGGCTTTGAGGAGGTCAAATTTGATTGACATAATTCTTGTAATAATAATAATTATAATAATATTTAATTCACAATCATAGGAAGCATTGATACAACTTCATGTTTTGTTGTAAAAAAAATATATTGCTCATTGTTAGTGCATGTTATTTACTATATTATTGTAAATTAGGCAAAGTTTTTGTATAAACAATGTACACATTTCACACTGATTCAAAGTGTAAATTAATTTAATTTAGAATTTTATTTAATATTTATTTAATGTTTAATATTTAATTTAGTTTGATTGAATAAATGTTTTCATAACTATTAATATTATCAGTATTTCAATTTGAGAGCTACCAAGAATTCTAAAAAAATAAAATAAATAAATAATAATAATTACAACTTTTCAGTGTGGTTTTTGACTTTTGTTCCCCACTGATTCTCTATGATGACTTTAAGAAAGTCAAATTTAGTTGAATGTCATTCCTGTATTAATAATAACAATAACATGAATGCACACAATGATAGGAAGCATTGACATTACTCCATGTTTTGTTACGGTTAACTGTTAAATTGCTCTATTAGTCATTTAATGGCGAGTAAGGAATTCATTTTCTTCAGGCAATTTGTTCTTGGACGTTCCAGGAAACCACGGAATAGTTTTGATGACATGCTTTCGATGATTCAGAAACCCCATCCATACATTGTCATTTCAATCAAAAATCAGCAGAAACTGAATCGAGTCTGAAAATGGAGTCCAAGTGAGGAGCAATCAGGGTTTTCCTCATATAATGGGCCTGACTGCTCACGTCCAATAGGGATCTGTTGTTGTTTTTTTGGCCGTTTGGCTTTTGCTGCTGAATGACCTCCAGAGGGTCAGTCTGTGACCCGATTACATGAGTCAGTGAGGGAGAAAGCTCATCCACCATCTCTATTGATAAACACAACGCAAGGTTGCCTGGTCACTGCGCAGCCAGTGCCAGTAAAGAGCAGAAGCACACACACACACACACACACACACACACACACACACAACAAAACACACACACACACACAAACACAAAACACACACACACACACACACACACACACACTGCAGCCATGCAGAATGAGGCCAGAGCCAAATCTGTAGTTTTCTTTTTTCAAAAGTGGAAAAGAAGAAAGATCTGAGTTGTAATGAACCATTAATGCAATTAAGTTTTCAGAGCGGTGATGTAACCTACAGGCCTGTTTAGAAAGTTGACTGATTATGAAACTGCATATTATGGTACCACTTTACAATATGTTTTCATTTGTTAACATTAATAAATACTGCACAAGTATTGCTCATATTAGCTAAATCTTACTGTTAATTATAACATTCACTAATACATTTTAAAATCAAAAGTTGTATCTATTTACATTTGTTAATGCACTGAACTAATATGAACTTTTTTTTATTAAATAACATTAACAAACGTTAATAAATGTGTAAAAATATATTACTCATTGTAAGTGCATGAGGGTTTCTTCAGGTTTTATAAAGGTAAATGTAAGATTTTTAAAGACATTTTTAAGGCCAAGTAAAACAAATTTGAGGAATAAATTGAAGGGAAGGGAACACTATACACCAATATGGTCTCTAAATGTAAATGTCTTGTATCAGCAATGTTTCAAGGTTTGACAATACAACTTCTAATCGATCTTTTAATAAGAAATGTAGTTTTATGAGAAATTGATCAAAATTAAGTGAGTTTATGATTAGAGCAAGAACAAATATCTGCCAATAGGCTCTGAAAAATCTATTTAATTTAAAGAGAAAATGTTTTATTCACCACTGATAGATATTTGTTTATTCTACTGAACAGTTTTGATAACAGTACAGACATGATTCAGAAACCCTATCCATACATTGTGATTTTAATCGAAAAAGTAAAGAAAACGATTGTAGATCAACAGTAAATTATCCAATACAAGATCACTGTGTGATTTAAATAATAATAATAATAATAATAATAATAATAATAATGATGATGATGATGATTTAATAACAAAGGTCATGGGTACAATTACTAGGGGATACATGAACCAGCAAAATGAATACCTTGAAAGTTGCATCTGCCAAATGCATAATAATAATAATAATAATAATAAACCACTAAACTGTATCAATCAACCAGTCAGTAAATCTATCTATCTATCTATGGTCTTGACTGGATGGATGATAATGACGTCAGAAAACTTTTAACATATAGTCTTGTGAACTATATTTATGGCGATTTTAGTTGTTTTTAATTATTTTTAAATTATATTTTCAGTGTACCAATTAATATCAAGTCCATCTTAATTAAAAAAAGGAATAGAGTGCTGATGATTTTTCTAAAATTATTCTACTGTGTACCACAAAAAAGGCAAGTTAAATTATGCATATAAAATAAATAAATACATAAATAAATAAATGCATACATAAATAATCTATGATAAAATCTAGATTGTTGATCTTGCCTTGAGTAGTTACTAAATGAGTCATGTCACCGGTGGCCCCTCATAATGCATATTGCCCCTGAATATCACATTAACTGTTCATTTGTGCAATTATCATTATATATATGCACTGCAGTTGCTGATGGTTTAGACAGACCTAACCATCTGTGCGCACATTGAGTTTTGGTGAACACCCAAAGTTTAATGAGGGGGAAAAAAAAAAAGTGAGAAAGCGAGTGGGTACAGATTTGAAGATTATATAAATGGACTCTCTTGCTCCACTCTGGACTCTGTTAGCCAGATAAGTGCAGTAAACACATCATAGCAAGTGGCAGAAAGAATAATGTTTCTTGGGCCTGCATGTAGGTATGCTTATTTATGAAGAGTGGTTTCAAATTGAATTAAAGGGACACCTGAGACCCGGAGGCCCTGGTCAGGCGCCCTCTGTTTACAGTGACACGAGCACTTACCTGTACGTCAGTCTTTGCGTCTGGCTATAAGCTGACAACCTCTAATGTACTTCAGGAATAAAGTGCTCTAAATGTGAAGTGGAGTAATAGCTACAGCCCAGATAATCAGATTTCAAACCAAAAAAGCAGTTTTATCAGTGCGGTCATCTGCATTACCGCAGAGCTGCCAGGTGACGCACAATTTATTTATTTTTCCTCAGAAACAGTTGATTGTAAGTTTAAGATTGTAGGGTTAAATGTAACAGATACCGCAGTGCCACCCCGTGGACTTCGGCCCTGTTTGTTTCCCATCTTCCCAACCTCTCCTAAACCGAACTACAACAGACTTAAAGGAATAGTTCACACAAAAATTTAAATCCTGCTTTTTACTCACATTCAAATCCGCATGGCTTTCTTTCTTCTGTGGGACAAAGATCTCAGTATTTTGAACAACTTTCACGCAGGTCATAGAGACTACATCTGTTAAACTGCCATGTATGACTAACTAGCAAAAATAATCATAAAATTAGTCTACATTGAAAAAAAAAAACTTGATGGACAAAGTTTTCACTCGTAAATGTTACTAATAATTACAAAGAAATGGCAAGTAACTCATGAAACTGTTAAGCAGACTGACATAGTACTTTCTTGTGAAACTAATATTTTAATTTACAACTTTGAAAAATCACATTTCCCCCCCAGTGATATTGCATTCAAAGTCTTCATAGAGTAATTAAACTGATAGTTGTATGTGATGAACAGAGTGAAATTTAAGCCATTATGAATTGGAAATTTTCCCTTCCAGTGAAGTACACTGAAAAGAAACTGGTTTAGAAACAATTTAACATTTTTATTTTTTATTATTATTATTATTATTATTATTATTATTTTATTTTTATTTATTTTTTTACAGTGTAATGATTTGAGAACTGCTGAAATCATGAATCATTCAGTCTGATTTGAGAACCAGATTGAAAGGTTCGTGACTCAAATAACTGATTGCCAGTCTGGTTCACTGAATCAATTCACTGACTGAACTTTTAATATACAGTCTTGTGGACTACATTTATAGTGCTTTTTGGTGTTTTTTGTTATTTTTGCATTATATTTGGAGTGTAAAAATATTGGAGTGAATATCAAATCTTAAAGGGCTCATGAATCGAGAAATCAAAATTCCCTTGATCTTTTGACATATAAGAGAGGTCATTGTACTATAAAAACATCCTTTAAATTTCAGAACTCAAAACTTTCTCATTAATTTAAAAACAGCTTGTATTGAAGCCAATCTGCCAAAACGACAGGTTGTGGAATGTGTCCCTTTATGACATAACAGGGTGGATAAAATCCACCTCCGCAGAAGATCAACGCCTGCTTCTACATCACTGCCTGTTTAGCCCCGCCCACCGATTCTACATCACTGCCTGTTTAGCCCCACCCACCGATTCTACATCACTGCCTGTTTAGCCCCGCCTACCGATTCTACATCACTGCTTGTTTTGCCCCGCCTACCGATTCTACATCACTGCTGTTTAACCCCGCCCACCGATTCACCCATGCAGTGTAAATAATGAAGCAGGTCCACGCAGAAACCAAACGATAAAGATGCTCCGAAGACAACAAGATGCTGTTCAGTGCCAAATTGTGGAAACACAGTCTTTGCATCGCCTTCCATCTGATCCCAATATTAGGAAAGAATGGATGAACTTTATTTTTAATGAAGATCCAGGCCATGTCAATAAGAACTTGGTCCTTTGTTCACTTAATTTTAATGCAGATTCGTTTACAAACAAGGCCCAATTCGACGCAGGATTTTCAGAAAGATTGAAACTAAAAGATGATGCTGTGCTGACTATATTGGATCCGACAGTAATGTCGCAACACACAAGTTTCGTTTACAAACAAGGCCCAATTCGACGCAGGATTTTCAGAAAGATTGAAACTAAAAGATGATGCTGTGCAACTATATTGGATCTGACAGTAATGTCGCACCACACAATTATTTAGATTAATTATTACAGATCGTTTTATATGAACTGAGTATTTATGCACTTTTAATCTAAATCACAGCAGTGTCCATCTATGAAAAACTGCAAAACTGTTAGCCAATCATAGCAGTGGGCGTTTACTTCCGAGTCTACAATCCACCACACCTATTCAAACAGAGTGTTCTGATAAGGGGGACAAAACAGGACAGAAAATATCATATTACTTCTAAATTATTTGATATTTTTATGTGAAATTCTTGATAACATTATAAGTGGACCTCAGAGAACAGTACAAAATAATAAAAAAAAGGCAGTGCATGACCCCTATAATTCAGTCAAAAAAAATTTGGTTTGTTTTGGCTTAGTGTGCGGAACAAGTCTTCAAATATTCTCCTTTTGTGTTAAATAAATTATTAAATAAATAAATAAATACAGGTTTGGAAAGACAAGTGACTTTGGAGTTTGGAAGAGGGTGAATAAAAAAAATAAATAAATAAATGCTTTTGAATTTGGGGTGAACTATTCCTTTAAAAAGCCTGTGGAGTAAGCAATTTTGTCAAATTTCAGAAAGCAGTGTGTTTGTTAAAACTCATGGCCAAACTCAAACACAGACTCGTTTCAATGGTTTGGTCTGTAAGTAAATAAGACCTGTAATTACTGGCTCGGTATGCTCATTAAGAGAGCGGAGAGACCTGAGCAGTATCAGGTTTTAATTGATTTTGTCTCTCTAAATTAGTGGAGGAAACTTAAACAAGCACATTTGATTTAGTAGATCTAATTGGTTCTGTAAAAAAGGGCCTCTGTGATTTGATACTGTGTAAACGACCAAGAACCAATGAAACTGGCAATCACGGGGTTCTTCAGGAGAACTGGAGCTCTGATAGAGTATAGACTCACGTAGCCAGACATGTGACAAATGCCAAAATGATCACATTGCAGCTTATTCTGGCCAAGAACAGTAGACAGTAGAGGCCGTCTGATCGACATGTAAGATGACCAACCACCATTCATTTCACTTTCGGGGCTTCTTTAAATAAAAAAGCAAGAAACAGATTGGTGCAGAAATTAAAATTAAATAATGTAATGTAAATGTACAAACAGTAACTCTTTACTTAAAGCCTTTAAATAAAATGCATTATAAAAGTAGTTTGAATGCATTAATTATGCCTCGTAATGCACCTTATAATGCATTTTATGATCTCATGAATAATAGTAACCACAGTTATAATACTACTTTTGTATTCATCGTTACACCTTTAGAAAGTATTATGCATTAAAACACAAACCTTTACATATTTCATATTATTATAATTATTTATGAAAAGATATAGTGCATTACAACCTACATTATGCATACCTTTATAATACATTATACAAGAAGGATTTAAGTAAAGTGTTACCATACAAACTATATCTAACCTGGCAAATCTAGAGATTATTTTATCCTCAAATATCCTTGTTTTATCGGTTTATCGATTGGTAAGAATGGTAAAAACTACTCCCAGAATTTGAAATATTGAAGATCTGTTTATATCCACAAGAGAATGTAAACAGTCATTATAATAATAATAATAATAAAGTTTTGCTTCATTACTGAAATTGGGCAGTAATACTTCAAATGCATGATTATTTCCTAATCAATAGATCATACTCTTAAAAATAAAGGTTCCAAAATGGGGCATTTGCAGTGATTTTTTGCAAAGACTTTTGGTTCCATAAAGAAATTTTCAGTGAAGAGTTCTTAAAAGAACCACTTTTTGTTAGTGTTAATAACCTTTTAATAATCTAAAGAACCTTTTTCCACTCTGAAGAACTTATTTGTGGAATGGAAATATTCCATGGATATTAAAGGCTCTTCATGGATCCATCGATGCCAATAAATATCCTTTACTTTTTATGCCTTACAGACATTTATTCGTGCATGTGTATTTTGAGCAAAATAACTTAAACGAGTCACTGTGCAGCTGAAGGAGTAAGTCACTTCTCCTACTCTAGGACCTTCGGTTTGAGAGGTTGAAGATTCAGGTTCAGTAAAACGCAGTGAAACGAAACACAAGGCGTAATTTCAGAGCCATCGGGGAAAATGAAACAGCACGTCGACATGGCTCTGGGGCGGCTTTATTGGGGTGGCATCATGCACTGCTCGCACCCACTGAGAGGAGAGACTATGAAAAAGCTTTGAATTTATAACTCCCTGATCCGCTTTTAAATATGTTGAATTTTGGTTGACTTGATGGTTCAGGTTTTTGTCACAGTGGGTCTGTTTTCTGTCTATAAATCTCACAGCCAGTTTTTTTTTTTTCTCCTGGTTTCATTGCTTAAATTCACCTAGGCTCATAACTGGATCAAGACTACTTAATGCAAAATTGATCAGATAATTTGAATTATGTGCTATAACTTATTAGGAAAAACAAATCTACCAGTGCTGAAAAACCTAAATGTCTTATATCCAGTGTTGGGTGTAACTCATTACTAAGTAATTAATTCCAGTTAATTAATTATGTTTCCCTTGAAAAAGTAAAGTAAGGGATTACTCTTAATCTTTCTGTAATTTAATAACAGTTACTGTACTTCTGATCTAATTGCATTAAATACTGTTTAGAACAATTCTATATAAAACAATAGTGGATTTGACATCAAAATTATATTACTAATGTTAAAATGTATGTGTTTAATGTAACCTTCTCCCTTTAAATAGTTTGGTCAGTTCAAGAATAATTGCCATTTTATAGTATTGTTTGAAAGAGTTAAAAGAGCAGCATCATTTGTATTATTGTATTGTTCAACTGGTCAAGGCTGATATGGGATTTAGAAAGTAATTAGTAAAAAGTAATGCAATACTTCAGTAATCTTAAATACAGTAATCTAATTACACTGTTGACAATGTCATTAGTAGCTAGTAATTAATAATTGTTTTAGAGTAACTTACCCAACACTGCTTATATCAGTGATCAAAATTAAACAAGATCTCATTTTTAAACTTTAATGTGGGTACACTAGAATCTTTGTATGTTTTTTTTTCACAATTTCAGCAAATTTTAAACAACGCAGCATGATATAATGCATTTTACTACACTTTTTGGAACATGTATTGGTTGTTAGAATATTTCAGAATTATTTTCTATTCTTTGTTATGTTTCAATCTAAACAGCTAGTGTGAAAATGCAGAGCACAAATTCCGAGTATGGGACACCATACTTGGCCACACGTCATGTCACTTTCAGTTCAAATCTTCCGTTTATGCCTAAAATTTTAGAAAAAGTTGTGCTTCTTCCAGAAAAAAAAGAAAGAAAAAAGATATCTATGAAGATAGGGTTTTAAACCCAATCATAGCACAGAAACTGCACTTGTTAAAATTACAAATGACTTGTTTCTTGCATCAGACCAAGGTTGCAACTCATTACTAGTTTTACTTGATCTCAGTACTGCGTTCAACACTATACAGTAGATCATGACATACTCATAGATCGATTACAAAACTATGCGGGTATTCAAGGGCAGGCTTTAAGATGGTTTAGATCCTTTCACTTTGTTTATTTAAATGGGGAATCATCTCAATTAACGCCAGTAAAGTATGGAGTGCCACAAGGATCTGTCTTAGGCCCTCTGCTCTTTTCAATATACATGTTGCCCCTTGGTATTAGAAAATACGGGATTAGTTTCCATTGTTATGCTGATGATACTTAACTATATATTTCAACAAGACCAGATGAAATGTATAAATTATCTAAGCTAACAGAGCGTGTTAAAAATGTAAAAGATTGGATGACCAATAAATTTCTCCTAAATTTGATACATTTGGATCAGAGAGAGATATTACTTATTGGACCAAAAAAACAGTACACAGAATCTCTTAGATTACAATTTGCATCTAGAGGGATGTACTGTTACTTCCTCTACAGTCAAAAACTTGAGTGTTATCTTAGACAGCAACTTGTCTTTTGAAAATCATATTTCCCATGTTACAAAAACAGCATTCTTCCATCTTAGAAAAATCGCTTTGCATCGCCTTCCATCTGATCCCAATATTAGGAAAGAATGGATGAACTTTATTTTTAATGAAGATCCAGGCCATGTCAATAAGAACTTGGTCCTTTGTTCACTTAATTTTAATGCAGATTCGTTTACAAACAAGGCCCAATTCGACGCAGGATTTTCAGAAAGATTGAAACTAAAAGATGATGCTGTGCAACTATATTGGATCTGACAGTAATGTCGCACCACACAATTATTTAGATTAATTATTACAGATCGTTTTATATGAACTGAGTATTTATGCACTTTTAATCTAAATCACAGCAGTGTCCATCTATGAAAAACTGCAAAACTGTTAGCCAATCATAGCAGTGGGCGTTTACTTCCGAGTCTACAATCCACCACACCTATTCAAACAGAGTGTTCTGATAAGGGGGACAAAACAGGACAGAAAATATCATATTACTTCTAAATTATTTGATATTTTTATGTGAAATTCTTGATAACATTATAAGTGGACCTCAGAGAACAGTACAAAATAATAAAAAAAAGGCAGTGCATGACCCCTATAATTCAGTCAAAAAAAATTTGGTTTGTTTTGGCTTAGTGTGCGGAACAAGTCTTCAAATATTCTCCTTTTGTGTTAAATAAATTATTAAATAAATAAATAAATACAGGTTTGGAAAGACAAGTGACTTTGGAGTTTGGAAGAGGGTGAATAAAAAAAATAAATAAATAAATGCTTTTGAATTTGGGGTGAACTATTCCTTTAAAAAGCCTGTGGAGTAAGCAATTTTGTCAAATTTCAGAAAGCAGTGTGTTTGTTAAAACTCATGGCCAAACTCAAACACAGACTCGTTTCAATGGTTTGGTCTGTAAGTAAATAAGACCTGTAATTACTGGCTCGGTATGCTCATTAAGAGAGCGGAGAGACCTGAGCAGTATCAGGTTTTAATTGATTTTGTCTCTCTAAATTAGTGGAGGAAACTTAAACAAGCACATTTGATTTAGTAGATCTAATTGGTTCTGTAAAAAAGGGCCTCTGTGATTTGATACTGTGTAAACGACCAAGAACCAATGAAACTGGCAATCACGGGGTTCTTCAGGAGAACTGGAGCTCTGATAGAGTATAGACTCACGTAGCCAGACATGTGACAAATGCCAAAATGATCACATTGCAGCTTATTCTGGCCAAGAACAGTAGACAGTAGAGGCCGTCTGATCGACATGTAAGATGACCAACCACCATTCATTTCACTTTCGGGGCTTCTTTAAATAAAAAAGCAAGAAACAGATTGGTGCAGAAATTAAAATTAAATAATGTAATGTAAATGTACAAACAGTAACTCTTTACTTAAAGCCTTTAAATAAAATGCATTATAAAAGTAGTTTGAATGCATTAATTATGCCTCGTAATGCACCTTATAATGCATTTTATGATCTCATGAATAATAGTAACCACAGTTATAATACTACTTTTGTATTCATCGTTACACCTTTAGAAAGTATTATGCATTAAAACACAAACCTTTACATATTTCATATTATTATAATTATTTATGAAAAGATATAGTGCATTACAACCTACATTATGCATACCTTTATAATACATTATACAAGAAGGATTTAAGTAAAGTGTTACCATACAAACTATATCTAACCTGGCAAATCTAGAGATTATTTTATCCTCAAATATCCTTGTTTTATCGGTTTATCGATTGGTAAGAATGGTAAAAACTACTCCCAGAATTTGAAATATTGAAGATCTGTTTATATCCACAAGAGAATGTAAACAGTCATTATAATAATAATAATAATAAAGTTTTGCTTCATTACTGAAATTGGGCAGTAATACTTCAAATGCATGATTATTTCCTAATCAATAGATCATACTCTTAAAAATAAAGGTTCCAAAATGGGGCATTTGCAGTGATTTTTTGCAAAGACTTTTGGTTCCATAAAGAAATTTTCAGTGAAGAGTTCTTAAAAGAACCACTTTTTGTTAGTGTTAATAACCTTTTAATAATCTAAAGAACCTTTTTCCACTCTGAAGAACTTATTTGTGGAATGGAAATATTCCATGGATATTAAAGGCTCTTCATGGATCCATCGATGCCAATAAATATCCTTTACTTTTTATGCCTTACAGACATTTATTCGTGCATGTGTATTTTGAGCAAAATAACTTAAACGAGTCACTGTGCAGCTGAAGGAGTAAGTCACTTCTCCTACTCTAGGACCTTCGGTTTGAGAGGTTGAAGATTCAGGTTCAGTAAAACGCAGTGAAACGAAACACAAGGCGTAATTTCAGAGCCATCGGGGAAAATGAAACAGCACGTCGACATGGCTCTGGGGCGGCTTTATTGGGGTGGCATCATGCACTGCTCGCACCCACTGAGAGGAGAGACTATGAAAAAGCTTTGAATTTATAACTCCCTGATCCGCTTTTAAATATGTTGAATTTTGGTTGACTTGATGGTTCAGGTTTTTGTCACAGTGGGTCTGTTTTCTGTCTATAAATCTCACAGCCAGTTTTTTTTTTTTCTCCTGGTTTCATTGCTTAAATTCACCTAGGCTCATAACTGGATCAAGACTACTTAATGCAAAATTGATCAGATAATTTGAATTATGTGCTATAACTTATTAGGAAAAACAAATCTACCAGTGCTGAAAAACCTAAATGTCTTATATCCAGTGTTGGGTGTAACTCATTACTAAGTAATTAATTCCAGTTAATTAATTATGTTTCCCTTGAAAAAGTAAAGTAAGGGATTACTCTTAATCTTTCTGTAATTTAATAACAGTTACTGTACTTCTGATCTAATTGCATTAAATACTGTTTAGAACAATTCTATATAAAACAATAGTGGATTTGACATCAAAATTATATTACTAATGTTAAAATGTATGTGTTTAATGTAACCTTCTCCCTTTAAATAGTTTGGTCAGTTCAAGAATAATTGCCATTTTATAGTATTGTTTGAAAGAGTTAAAAGAGCAGCATCATTTGTATTATTGTATTGTTCAACTGGTCAAGGCTGATATGGGATTTAGAAAGTAATTAGTAAAAAGTAATGCAATACTTCAGTAATCTTAAATACAGTAATCTAATTACACTGTTGACAATGTAATTAGTAGCTAGTAATTAATAATTGTTTTAGAGTAACTTACCCAACAATGCTTATATCAGTGATCAAAATTAAACAAGATCTCATTTTTAAACTTTAATGTGGGTACACTAGAATCTTTGTATGTTTTTTTTCACAATTTCAGCAAATTTTAAACAACGCAGCATGATATAATGCATTTTACTACACTTTTTGGAACATGTATTGGTTGTTAGAATATTTCAGAATTATTTTCTATTCTTTGTTATGTTTCAATCTAAACAGCTAGTGTGAAAATGCAGAGCACAAATTCCGAGTATGGGACACCATACTTGGCCACACGTCATGTCACTTTCAGTTCAAATCTTCCGTTTATGCCTAAAATTTTAGAAAAAGTTGTGCTTCTTCCAGAAAAAAAAGAAAGAAAAAAGATATCTATGAAGATAGGGTTTTAAACCCAATCATAGCACAGAAACTGCACTTGTTAAAATTACAAATGACTTGTTTCTTGCATCAGACCAAGGTTGCAACTCATTACTAGTTTTACTTGATCTCAGTACTGCGTTCAACACTATACAGTAGATCATGACATACTCATAGATCGATTACAAAACTATGCGGGTATTCAAGGGCAGGCTTTAAGATGGTTTAGATCCTTTCACTTTGTTTATTTAAATGGGGAATCATCTCAATTAACGCCAGTAAAGTATGGAGTGCCACAAGGATCTGTCTTAGGCCCTCTGCTCTTTTCAATATACATGTTGCCCCTTGGTATTAGAAAATACGGGATTAGTTTCCATTGTTATGCTGATGATACTTAACTATATATTTCAACAAGACCAGATGAAATGTATAAATTATCTAAGCTAACAGAGCGTGTTAAAAATGTAAAAGATTGGATGACCAATAAATTTCTCCTAAATTTGATACATTTGGATCAGAGAGAGATATTACTTATTGGACCAAAAAAACAGTACACAGAATCTCTTAGATTACAATTTGCATCTAGAGGGATGCACTGTTACTTATTCTACAGTCAAAAATGTGGGTGTTATATTAGACAGCAACTTGTCTTTTGAAAAGCATATTCCACATGTTACAAAAACAGCATTCTTCCATCTTAGAAACATTGCTAAGCTACATAACATGTTACCTGTTTCTGATGCTGAAAAGCTAGTTCATGCATCCATGACCTCGAGACTGGACTACTGTAATTCACTGCTAGGTGGTTGCCCTACATCTTCAATAAACAAGCTACAGGTAGTCCAAAAGGCTGATAAAGTTTGGGGTTCAGACACACTCTCTGTTCTAGATTAAAGACACATCTCTTTAGCCAAGCATTCACACAATGTATCTCATAACCTAATTATATCTGATCAAATGCGCATTATCATTCTTTGCTTGGTTTGAACAGATTATAATTTTTTGCTTGGTCTGAACAGCAGCTACGCTAGTTTTTCTCTATTTGCTTCTCTGTTTGTGCCACAGGATGGGAATCCATATATATATATATATGTTGGCCATATATATATATATGTTGGCCATATATATATATATATATATATATTGTGCCACAGGATGGGAATCCATAGCAAATAAATATTTTTACTGTAATTTTTCATATGAAAACAAAAATATTAAATACGGTGAAATGTGAAATGAAAAATGTGGTCTGAGACTTTTGGATCCCACTGTAACTCCCCCAAAATATAAATGGAAACACAACATGGAAACACATATACGATGCTCAAACAATAATTTGAAATGGGTTTTTATGTTGTTTCAAGTATTAAACCGAAATAAATTCATTCACATTATACATTCTCAACTGTTTTTGCTTAATGTTGCATGACATTACCTTTTTCCCACACCCATTTGTCATGAAGTATAGCAGAAACATTTAAGCTAATGCATCCAGACCATGTCTCTCGTCTTTAAATAGTCCAGATGATCAGTGTCCCCTGGCGTTCACTGACGGATGCTGATCTTTTAGTCCATTTCAGGCGTGTTTCGCGTCCCCTTTCAAGAGCTTTCAAAAACACACCTTGCTTTCTTTCTGCACTACCCCCTTTTCTGTCCTTCACACTTCTGTTGATTTTGTGGTTTCCAAAATTGGGCCTTGGCTCCAGTAGGGTAAGTTACCATGGCAACCCAGAGCTTATCTGCTACCAGCTTTTTGGAAACCAAACAACACGGCCTTTCAAACGTGTTTGACTTTCCAAAAGCCTGTCATTGCCGGCCAAGTAGCAATAAATACACATGCTGCATGCATAAACATATTTCATATGCATTCATAAACTGCTGGGTCCATTACCGCTGGACATGTTCTTTGAGTGGATGTTAATGTATGTCTTTCCGTGTGGTACCTTGTAATCACACACTGATTACCCAGCAAAGACATATTTATAAACACAAACAATCCTTCATTCCTCAAGCTGGAGTCACAGTAATACATTGAAGGCTTACCTCCACATGGGGTGTCCTCCGGTATTTACAAAAGCACCAACAAACCAACAGCTGCGAGTCACGTCAACTGATGGTTTGCACTGAGAGATATTCAGGAAAAGAGGCTTGTATTAGTGCATATGCTGATTTAGAAATTAAAGGCTGTTTATATGCTTTGGATGGATTGCCAACCCTTGGGGGTGAAAAAAAAAAGAATAAACAAATGATAATGTTGGAATTGATTGCTAATGGCGCCAGAAGCCTGCAATAATAAACCAAGAAACGAAGAGCTTGTTGTACCTTTGTCTTTTTGTATGCTCATATTAAAAAGAGCATTTGTCGTTAGTCATGCTCGTGTGTTGTTTATGATTTATGAATACAGCGTGAGGGATACTATATTATATGTAATTATATTAAGTAGAAGCTTGAAAGCTTTAGTTTTCTTCTCAGTTTAGTCAGAGTGAAATCACGTTTAGAAAGGGTTTACTGTCACTTCATTACTACACGGCAGAGTTTTTGTTGGAAATGCGACCTGGCTAATTTCCTTAACAAATGATTTCTTTGGATAATGTAATCGCAAGGCCTTTTCAAAATCAGATTTAACTGTAAGACATGTTTCACACTCACTTCCTCCTGATGCCATTAAAGAAAACAGAGGATTTAGGTATTAAATTAAATATACATATTAGAAATATATTCGTTTTTGCAAGGCAGGTAATTTATAGTGTTTCAGTATTTGGTATAAGTTTAAGTTTCAGTCTTTGTTAATGAAAGTGTCATCAGATCTGTTGTTTTTTTTTTTGTCTTTGCAGTGCAAAAATATAAACAATATCAGTATACAAATAATATATGTCTGCATACAAATAATATACATTTTATGTTTTACTTGTTAAAATGTAATACTTAGAACAAACACGAATCAAATATTTTAAAACACAAATACATACAATAAGAAATATACACTACTGTTCAAAAGTGTGAATTTAATGTTTTATTCAGAAATATTTTTTTCTGCAAGGATGCATTAAATTGATCAAAAGTGACAGTAAAGACATTTATAACGTTGCAAAATAATTATATTTCAAATAAATGCTGTTCTTTTGAACTTTCTATTCATCAAATAATCCAGAAAGATAAAATGTATCACGGTTTCTACAAAAATATGAAGCAGCACAACTGTTATCAACACCGATAATAATCAGAAATGTTTCTCGAGCAGCAAATCAGCATATCAGAATGATTTCTGAAGATCTTTCTATTCATCAAATAATCCAGAAAGATAAAATGTATCACAGTTTCTACAAAAATATGAAGCAGCACAACTATCAACACCGATAATAATCAGAAATGTTTCTCGAGCAGCAAATCAGCATATTAGAATGATTTCTGAAGATCATGTGACACTGAAGACTGGAGTAATGATGCTGAAAAATCAGCTTTGATCACAGAAATAAAATACATTATACAATACATTCACATAGAAAACAGCTATTTTAAACTGTAATAATATTCCATATTTTGTTTTTACTGAATTTTTGATCAAATAAATGCAGCCTTGGTGAGCAGAAGAGACTTCTTTCAAAACATTCAAAATATTACATCATATGTTTAAAAATGATGCTCTTTATACGCCATTGCACAAACAACCAGGTACAGTATGTGTGTTGTAATACAACTGAGACACAAGTATCCCAGCGGGGCTGTAAATGAGGATGATGGTTCTACACGATGGCTGAAATGAGGCGTTTGAGGGGGTGTGATGATGGGTGAGCGCTGTGTAACGGTCTGACAGGTAAAAATGCGCTTCTTTCCAACAGCCTGGCTGTCGAGTGTTGGGATTTCTTCAATTCATTTTCTCCTCCTCATACAGTCTCTGATTTAACTGACAAAAATGCTGGAACAGCCACCCTTGTTTTTACCAGAGCAATATGTTCTCCACAGGAGCGGATCGTCGTGGGTCAGGTTTGTTTTCAGAGAGTTTCTTCTGAGAAAGTCTCTGCTTTCCTGTCGTGATGTAACAGTCTTCCAACTTATCGTCAAGAGAGCAGACACTGGTTAGCTGAACGCTTTACATAAGGCTTTGGATAGCTAATGTGTTAATGAGTTCAAGACCTTAGCCTAGCATGAAGCCTTGCTTGCTTAACTTTCGGTTGGGATACCATAACATAACAACAGAGTCTGAGGCAGTCCAGGTCAGGTATACCAAAGATTTCTATTTATTTATTTTTTTTTAATAAATGCTGTTCTTTTGAACTTTATATTCATCAAAGAATCATTAAAAATAAAATGTATCACAGTTTCTACAAAACATATGAAGCAGCAGAACTGTTTTCAACACTGAAAATAATCATAAATGTTTATTGAGCAGCAAATCAGCATATTAGAATGATTTCTGAAGATCATGTGACACTGAAGACTGGAGTAATGATGCTGAAAATTAATAATAATTACATACTAATAAAAGTAAATTAACTTACAGCCAATAAAAGGTTCGGAAAAATTATAAATTTTAATATTAATAAAAAAAATCTCAAATATTTTGCCCTTTATGTTGTGTCAATTCTTCCCATGTGGTATCGAACATTGTATTGAATATTGATATTGTATCAAGCAATACTGCATTGTAACAAAGTTAGACATTTCAGCACTGTGACAACACTAATTCTCTATTATATAGCTTGTACTTAAGGCAAAAACCAATACAAAAATGCAGATCTAGACAGAACTTTTTTTTTTTTTTTTGCATTTTTGGTGTGAATCTGTGGAATGCATTAAGAAATGGGAAGAGGAAGCACAGAACTTTGTGAATGAGAGTTCAAATTCTGTGTAAATCTGCGGCGCTTTCTTGACACTTGTGAGTGATCGCGAGCACTACTAAATGAAGGTTTGTTTAAAACTCTGTTGTCCTTTTCTCTTCCTCTCCTTTCATCTGTTCTTAAGTCTCTTTTTCCTCACTAGCTCTCCAGCTGTCAGTCTCAGTGTGACTCTCTCTGCATTTATCTAGTGTGGCGAGATGCCCAGCGTTGCTCCTGATATATGTTGTTTAGTTTGGTTTAACTCCTGCCTAGGTAAGAACTTTGTTAAAAGCTAAAGCTCGTTCATTACCTGGCAGGAAAAGGAGTAGACAGCTCCTGTGCATTATGTCATAAGTAGCCAGACTCCAAGACTTAAAAGCACCTTGATGATGGACAAAAAAATAACGAAAACAGACTTTGACTCGCACATAGGATGTAAGTGCACACATATAGAGAAAACACAGAAAATGTATCCTGTATGACAAAAATAAACAAGTCATAAAAAGTGAATCATAAATTACATATTGAAGCCATTTCATTCATTTTTTGGGCATTTGTAATTTGTGCTTTGAGATTGATTTTGGTTTATTAATAGCAAGATCTAAAAAAATTACGCAGATTGCATTTTGATGGCATTTTGAGAATATGTCCCATTATTCACGACGGGTTAAAAGGCAGACACTAAGGTGAACACAGGGCGTTCATTTGTTAAAGAGGCCGAGGGGAGAGTGAGAAGGAAAACAAAAGCATGATGAGGGAAAGGGATAAAAAAGGGGGGGAAATGTGGAGAAGTTCAAATGGAGTTGTTCTTTTCATGGACGGGTTGCCAAAGCCATGATTGGTTCTCTCAATGTGTTATTTCAGACATTTATCCACTTTTCATGCTTGGCCACAAGGTCTAATTCATCTTTTTTTGGGTTCACTCTTTCTGCCTGTACGTCTCTCCCACATGAACTGGATCACACAGACCTTTTCTTTCTGCAAAAAACAGTCACCTCACACCACAACCTGAAACAAGTACAAACACACACACACACACACACACCCACACACACACACTGACAGGAACAGCCCTGAACATGTGGTATAGACAGTAATATAAATATCCAGAAACACGCTTTAACTAGTTTAGATGTGATTAGATATATTTACCTTTGAGAAGTTCAGTACGTTTTTTAAGCATTTTTTAAAAATCTTTATTCACACTATGCACTAAATTGATAAAAAGTAATAGTAAAGACATTTATAAAGTTGCAAAACA
>NW_015542451.1:1104295-1131440 GCF_001515605.1 Sinocyclocheilus anshuiensis
AGAAAGTTGCAAAACATTTCTATTTCAAATAAATGCTGTTCTTTTGAACTTTATATCCAATAAAATGGTTTCCACAAAAATATTAAGCAGCAAATTTTTTTCAACAGTAATAATAAATAATAATATAATAAAAAGCATATTACAATGATTTCTGAACTGAAGACTTTGAAGAAAATTCAGCATTGCATCACAGGAATAAATTACAGCTTAAAATTATTATTTATTATTAAAATGATGTATAGTTATTTTAAATTGCAATATTATTTCTGCAACAATATTACAGTTTTTTACTATATTTTATATATAATTATTGATATTTTATAATATTTTTAGTTATAATAATTATATATTTATATACATTATATATATATATATATATATATATATATATATATATATAAAGTATTGTTGCGCATAGTGTATATTACGTATATATTTTAAAATTGCTGTTTATACAGTATTGTTGATCAAATTCAGCATATACATATATGCTATGGATAAGCGTAGTCTTTGTTTATTAGAATTAGTATTATATAAAAGTAGTCTAATATGTCTCCAATTAAAAAGTAAATACTGTAAGTGTGTATGTGAGCATTTACATGAGGCAAAACAATTCCATCAGTGGAGTTGAGCTACTTTAAACGTTTAAACAGATAAAGCAAGAGTACATGATCATTTCAAACTATGTGAGGAAAGTGAAAAAATAAAAAATAAAATAAAAAACTAATCTAGAAAACGAATTTTCTGACAGATTTAGTGAAATATCTGTGTGTTAAATGTCTTTGCCGTGTGCTGGTCCTTTGCTGCCTGGCAGTGAACTGATGTGTGTTTGTGCGTGACAAGATGATGAGCTAAAGCCGGAGCAGAAACCACCAACGGGGTGAAAGCTAGAAGCTTGTCCATCACATCAGTGCCGCCCTCACAGTCAACCATGCGTTTGACACTGCAGGTCTGAGCCGTGCGCCTGACTGTCAATCACCCTACAAACGGCTGCTGTTCCTCACTGCACTATATTACAAGTCTGGTCCAATCGTCCATGTCTCGGAGAGATGTGAGGGTGAGAGAGTGAGGGAGGGATGTAATAAGGCCTGTGCTTGGAGAGGCGACCTGGAGCACCAATACTGTAATAATAGTCTCGCTCTGTCAGCAGGACCATGTGAAAACAAATTAGCCCAATGATTAATGGATGGGAATAACAGCTCACAGAATGCCAGAAGAGAAGAGAAACCCAGTGAGGAAAAAAGACCCAACACCTCATCTCACAAGAACACACACACACACACACTCATATGTGGTTTACAGGGACTCTCCATAGGCGTAATGGCTGTTAATACTGTACCAACTGTATATTCTGCCCCCTTACCCTAACCCTACACCTAACACACACACACACACTGCAAAAAAAAAAAATGCGTTTAAATAAATAAATAATTTTAAATGAAACTTTACATTTATTTAAATGAAAAAAAAATATTTCAATGTCCTCAAAGATGTTTAGCTATTATATATTTAGCTAATTTGTCCCCAGATTTTCTCTAAATAACATTTCTTAGTTATCTAAGTGGGAACTATACACTATAGAGTATTGTTGATTTTTTTTATTGATTAATTAATATATTTGATTTATTTAATAACTTTAATAAAACATAATACAATAGTATAATTAAAATAAATAAATAAATAAATAAATATTCTGATTTATGTTTATTATTTTATCTTCTGTTACTATTATTATTATTATTATTATTATTATTATTATTTTGTGTGTGTGTGTGTGTGGTAAAAACAGCCGTGTCAATATGATAAAATACATGAATGTTCAAATAATAATGATATTATCATAAATATTTTATCAACAGATGTTATGTAACTGATGTTTGGTTACAGGTGTACGCATACTAAATCTGCAATGAATACTTTGAATGCAGTTCATACAGAACATTTAGAGTAGGAACTGTTCATTTTATAAAACATATTTGTCATTCATGAAGAGATTTGCCATCATACAACATAATTTTACATTTAAACAACCCATAACTGATGAGCAGATGTTGCCAATCTCACGTCATCATCATAACCACATCTGTTGAGCAGCCCTTTAGACCACAAAGCTAAAAGTCAAAGCCCAGTCTTCTGAAAGCTCCCTCTCCAGTGCATCATCTGAGGAATGCAGCAGATGCAAATGTAAAGCAATAAATGTAGCAGACATTTAAATTCCATACATTTAACATCTGTTTCCACCACAATCACATTACAGGCTGTGTAATTGGAGTCTGTGCACTGCTTTCCCGAGTTTGTTTTAGCCTCCTTGGGGGTGCAGTGAGCTCGGACCCAGGCTATAAAACAAAATCAAACTACATAAAACCCATATAAACAGCACAGACATTTAGCCATTTTTAATCTTTCATTTGAGATAGACAAGGGCCTGTGTGAGAAGGGGGCACACGACTCTAGGGCCATTTAAATCAACAATAATATTTTGAAAGAGAGCCATGGCATGAGCCGGAGCAGGTTTTTTGGGGGAAACGAGGTGGAGGAATGGAGGGAGGTGAGCAAAAGTGGTGCACGATGACAGGCAGGGGGCCGACGGGGATGACAGACATGGCATTTCAGCGGCACAAGTGTGTGTGTGTGTGTGTTGAGGAGGTTCTTCTCTCTGCTGTGGCCCACACAAGACTCTACTCAAATATACACTGCTGAACTCATTTGTTGCGCTCTTGTTACACTTTATTCAAAATTAGGTGTTCATAGACCTTAACAAATGAAGCCAACCATTTCCATGGGTTTCTTCTTTGTGTGTGTGTGTGAAAAAAATGCTAGTTTGCCATGACTTAAAATTAGTTAGAGTAGCTCTTAGATTTCTTGTATTATGTCAAGTATTTATTGTATTTATTGTATTTACTTTACATGGTCTTAAGCCTATAAAGGTACAAAAGCTTTCAAAAGGTGCACCTATGTACTTTATTAACCCCTAAAAGGTGCGTATAAGTACCTTAAAGGTACACACCAGTACCAAAAGTGTACATATTTTTTATTAAATGGTGCGGATTTGTAGGTGCCATCCCAGAGACAGCTGCTGTAATTTTTATTTATTTTTTTTCTGAGAGTGTATCATATTTGACACGTGAATTTCTAGGGCCTCCAAATAATCAATGTGATCACAATTCTGCAGGGGGAAAAAAAATCTATTACATGCCGTCTGTCGTCTGATTGATAGTTTAGCAAGTAAAAAGGCTGTTTTGTTTTTTGTTTGAACTTTAAAACTGTCCACCTTCAACTTGTGCTTCACATGTCATTTTGCTGTGAATTCTTTACTGAGTTTATAAATGTAAGAATAACTTTTAAATTGTTAATATTTCCAGATGGACATTTACTGAAGCAACTTAGATTTACTTGATTATCCAGATATCATTTTTAGAAAAATCCCGTTCAAATGTATGAAATATGATCATCAGGCTTTTGAGGAACATATATTTGTTCATCTCTCAGTCATCCTTGGATTGCATTGCACTATATGTGTTGTTCATCTTACTAAGACATATTATTGGGAGATTTAGAGTGATTACTGTTATTTACATCGTTTTATGCAAGTAGCTGTAAATTTGCATTACAAACAATCAGAATTTCTTAATGTTCTTTCAATTTTAACCATACAAATATCAGCATCTGCACCAAATTGCATAGTTTTCAGTTTGGGCCTCTGCATAACTGATGTGGTGCCTAAAAATCCAATAAACTGTTCCAGTTTTTTAGCATTATTTACCTCATCCAAGAGTCGTTTTTCGGTTTATCAACCGTTGCTGGAATTTTGTGTCAATTGCTTGTTTACACTTGCAAAGCATTTTATCTTGCAAAGCACTGGAGGTGCTACAGAAATTTGTTTGAAATAGGATTGATTGACTGAATATATGGCTTTACTATACCTCATAGCCTCTGAATATATGTAAGTCTGTGTGTATGCCTTCAGGGCTGAGTATATGCACACAGTCCCATTGCCAACATTTAGCCTACCAACAGGCTCTGTTTTTGCCAGCTCACCTCAAAGGGCACGAGCCGACCTCAGTAAAACAAAACCTCAGGAGGAAGCTGGAGTGCCAGTCAATCCTTTTGATTACATGAGCAGGTGGGCCACACAGACGCTGTGAAACTGGGATGCGGTAGAGTGGCAGACCCATCCAAAAATCAATCACTTTTAATGGGATTAATTTACTGCATATTCGCAGCTGGGACAGGTTTGAATAAATCCAAATGGCCAAATCCAACGTACGAACCAAATAAGCCAAGAACCCGGCTATGCTCGGCTAGAGAGATGTTCAAGTCGTCGTGCGTCAAGCCAGAGTCCCGGGGAGAGGACATGATAGACCTGGCCAGCTTCTTAAGAGCGCTTGCTGTTACATTAACCACAAATGGCCAAAGCTTTTCGAGCCTCAAAGGCCAAGTCACCGCTTGATGGCATTAATAATACATGAGGGAGTGAGCAGAACATGGGATGGATGAGAGGAAGACGAGATTTAATGACACACGTTTGCCAGACGCATCATTAAGGGCAGAAGACTAGAAAAGGCACAGTAGTTGGGGAAGTGAAAATATGAAACAACAACACACACACATCTGCGTTGAGCATTACGCTGTGCGAAACGAAGGCACCATATAGTTTCGCTGGAACGCATAATGACTCGTATTCATCACTTGCCTCATTCAGGTAAACATCTCGCTCAGTCTGAGATGAGAGACAAAACGGCATCTTTGGAGACCCCGGTTTAGTCATAGACCAACTGCCAGTCATTCTTATCCCCTGGACATTTACAAAAATGCATCCTGGACTGATTTTCCAATTACTGTATTTTCTGGAAAATAAGTTGCATCCAATTATGAGCCGTACTGGGCCAAAACTGCACTGTTGAATAAAAAAAACAATGGCATAAGCCATTAAGTCACATTGTATTATTATTCCGAAATCATGGAAAATACTGGTAAATATTGGTAATTGCAACTTTTTATTTCACAATTTTGACTTTTTTCTTGCAATTCTGACTTTTTTTTCTCAGAATCGCGAGGAAAAGGTCAGAACTGAGAGATAAAATGTTGCAATCGTTTTTTTTTTTTCTTTCTGTCAGAAATGGGCTTCCATCCATCACAGCGTGTTTCAGATTTTTTTTTTTTTTCTTTCTGTCAGAAATGGGCTTCCATCCATCACAGCGTGTTTCAGATTTTTTTTTTTTTTCTTTTTCAGATCTAAAGCAACTCTTCAGAAGACAGCTGTGTCGTCATCCATCTCGAATCAGTTCAAGTTTTGTTCTTGCTAGCTCTTACGCAGCTGAAAAACAATGGTCCATCGACCGAGAGAGAGCATAAATTCACTTGTTGCTAGACTTTGGGTGGCCAGAGATCCGTGATTGTGGTTGTAGGACACAGACAGGTACTCTACCTGAGCGCTCGGGCCACAGGCTGCAGATCAGCTCCCGGCTGGCGCCAGTGCTGTCAAAGGTTCCTCGTTAAGGCCTGCAGACGGGGAGGGCAGCGTGGGCCGTATGGGGACGTGGGCTGTGGAAAGCCACTGGACGTAACCGAAGCAACTTGAGCAGTTAATGACATTTTATATAACTGTTAAGCAATTATTGAATACATAAAGCCTTTTTTACAACATCCGAGCACGCTGTGCGTCTAGGGCTCCCAGGGAGCGCAGGCAGGGGGAAAAAATGACCGTTGAGCAGCCAAAATCTACATTTTCATTTGGCAAAAGCAGCCGAGGTGCTGTTTAATCCGAAGCACGCCTTGGGTTTCATATGCAACCAGCCGCTCTGCTTTTAATTGGCAGATTGCTTTCCTGACTGCAGACTCGCCATTCGAAAGAGACTTTTGAAGGGTCCTTCGCTTTATAGAAGGATTCAGGCAGGAATAAATGGATAATATTGGTATCTGATTCCTCTCCTCATCTCACCCCCATCGAGAGAGGCCCACACTTAACCCGTGAGCCCAGGATCGGAGCTGATGCCAGGTCAGTTCAGACTCATTACTACTTGGGGTGAGGGCTTTACAGCCAACCTAATCCATGGTGCACCGCAATGTCAAATGAAATGTGAGGAAACACAGATCATTAAAAACATGGCACTCTTTAAACGGCCACGTGCACCGTACTCTTGCACAGCGGTAAATCTTTCAGTCTTTCTGACCCAACCTAATATGCTGTGAGTCGATCTCGCTCTTTATGAACATCTGTTATTTTCTCAGTTTTCCCTTAAAAAAGGAACTCCTTATCCAGAAAAAAAAATTTGATTTGTTAACCAAACTGCTTAAAGTAATTTATCTTCCGAAAGGGCACAGTAAAGCATTGCATCTGATTGCTAGGGACATCATATCTGGATTTCTATTATTATTCCAACAGACTGGTAAATATATAACCTAGACAGAACAGGAAGAAAATGGAAAAGGAAAAACTGCAAACACCACTTTACATTTTAACTTTTACAATTAACAATTAACTCACTCCTCATAGGTTTAATCAACCTGAAATGGGGAACAATGTAAGATAAATATGTGTGTATAACACTTTATGTTATGGTAGCCATGATCCACATTTATATAATTAAGTGCTTTAGAAATAACAACAATTAGCTGTTTCACAAGATAATTGAATAGACGGTTAGTATTACTTATGTAATTACACAGTAATAATGCTGTAATATAAACCATGAAACTAAAAAAATCTGTCATGTAATTTGTATAATATAAATCGTGGACACTGTGATTCATGAAGCTACAGTATTCAATGTAAACAATCATAATGGTTTGATTACTGATAATACAATTATGTTACTGAATGAAAGTTTGATTAGAGTCATTTGAGATTTACCAAAGAGACTAATTATGAAATAGGCCAGTCAATTGTATACAGTCAGTATAATTATGTATTTATAATAATGAAATGGTATGCATACTTTAATAGACTTCTTGGTCAAATAAAATAAATACGATAATATAGCACTTTATATTATGTTAGCCATGATCCACATTAATATAATTAATTGCTTTAGAAATAACATGCAATTAGCTGTTCCACAAGACTGCAATTTTTACATATATATATTAACAATAGCGTAATATAAACTATGATTAAGAAATATAACAAAAAATCTGTCATATAATCTCAATGATGTAAATTGTGGACAACTGTGATTCATGGAGAGTTAAATGTACACAATCAAAATAATTTGTTTACTGAAAAGAAAGACAGAAAGAAAGAAAGAAAGAAAGAAAGAAAGAAAGAAAGAATAGGAGAAGAAAAACATGTTCGACAAACACTTTTAACTCCCAGTTCTTTCATTAATGACACAGTTGTATCCATGGATCAGCAGTGATTAATTTTTTATTGATCCAATAAAAGTGAAAAAGCAATAGGTAAACAAATATTGATCCATTAAAAGTTGAAAAATAATACAATGAGGCCTGTTACATTTTCTTTCCATTTCCAGGTCAGATGTCTAGTCTTTTTTGAGGAGGCCAAGTCTTGCATGGTTTCTATTCCTCGTGTTCATTGCAGACTATAAAGCTCAGTGTGGTATCAGCTGTGCGTGAAACAGATTGTGAGGTAAATCAGAGGTTTAATACGACACACCGTGGTGACTAACAGCAGCTGTAAGAGCAGACGCAGCACGTCTAATCTCAGCACAGTGTAAATTACCAGTCATCTGTTTGGCGCAAAGCTTTAGAGGCTGAAAGCCGATCTGGGAAAGACCAATCAAAAGTAGTACGCCTCTTAGTCACAAATCACATGAACATGGTGATGAATGCTGGAAGAAAGTAGTTTAACACAAATCAAGAGAGCAGATTATATGGAAATAAGATTTAAGTGATTTGAATGGCATTTACAGTGTATGCAATTCAAAAGCATGCCTTTTTAAATTAAAATGAGCTTAATGTAAACTTTCAAAGTAAATAAAAGCGAGCTCTCAGACTTTTGGACCACATTGTATATATGTAGTGCTTGTAAGGTGGTAAAGGTAGTGGTGAAGCCATGCCAGAACACATATTAAATCAGTATTGGCCAGTTTTATTCTGTGTCAGGAAAGAACTTTAATTTCATGTTCTATAATATTTAGACTGTGCATAAGAAATCACCTATTTTATGGAACAAGGTGTGCTATACAAACCACGGAAAACAACTAGGGGACGATGACTAAAAATAACTGTGAAACGTAGAAAAATATTTGCACAGCGCACTGTACATGCACATAAGCGTGACTTCTGGACAGAAAGGATAATATTCTGATTTTTTTTATTTTTTAGGTATTTGCTTTAGACTCCACTCCATTTACCATGAAAATATTGTATTGCGTTGAAGAAAGCGTGGATGATGGGGAAAGAGTGATAATAAACAATAATAAGTTAAATAAACAATAAATGCATTACAAGTATAAGGCTGGATTTTGTACTACAGGTGCATCTCAATAAATTAGAATGTCATGGAAAAGTTCATTTATTTCAGTAATAGGTTTGTATTATTATTTTTATATTAATGTTTTTTACTTCTATGTCTGTTTATTTTATTTATTTATTTATTTATAATCAAAATGGTGTGCATTTGTGGCCAGGAAAAAGAGATTTAATTTCAAGGGACTTCTTGGTTAAGCAATGGTAAAAAAAAAAAAATTTAAAAAATTAACAAAAGAAAAGAAAATACTTTTTTGACATATTGTCAATATAATTATGTATTTATAATAATGCAATGGTGTCCTTTCTTGGCAAGCTCTGAAAAATAGATATCAACTGCCTTCTTGACAAAACAAAATAAAATTAAATTAAATAAAATGGAGACAGATTTTGTCAGCTTTTTAAATTTAATTAAATGTATTTTTTATGTTATTTATTTATTTTATTTATTTAATATTTGAGGATGTACATTGTACCAACATAAAACAGGAAAATGTTAAACTTACCCCTGTTCCTCCCCACTAAAGGTGCTTGAATTCATATATTTGTGTATCTACGCATTTCTGATTAAACAGGAGGAGTGTGAGGTGTGGGATGCCCATGCAGGCCCAAGGCGTCCTCAGCTCCAATGATAATTTGTGGTTTGGTGAACATACACCTGGGCCACAAAGAGAGCTTCTGAGCAGCTCAGTCTGGCATCGGCCCACCCGTTCCATCCCAAATAAGACCACTGCCTTCACTCTCAAACAGGGAAATATTCTGACCATATTCCACCAAATTTACTCTGGCACATGTCTACAGACCAGATTTTTATATGCATAGTTTTGAAATCCTGCCTAGTCCCACTCTGCCACCCATCGCTCGGAAAAAGAGCATGTCAAACAAAAGTATAAAACTAGCTGCCTATTTATACCTGCCCTCTAAAAGCATCAATTAGGGAGCCAATTAGAGAACATGTCTTAATATGTTTGCTTTGTTTAATCGCAGTTTTTCTTGCTTATTTACAGTGTATAGCCTTGAATCACTTAAGAGCCTTTGGGATCCCCCAGACATCCATTATACCGGCTTCTGCATTTTGAGAAATGGGGTCTGCTTGGACCAGAACACCATCTCAGTAACCGCAGGTCACAAAGACGGGTCTCAGCACCGGATAAAAAGCATTCAGTTTGAGCTGTTTGGGAATTGCGAGCCAATGAAGGAAAAGCCATCACTACCTGAGATGGAAGGGGCAGTAAAATTGCGGGATCAACCATTTTCCCCGATCCTGCTTTTAGAGGTTGTCATTCTTGGATTTAAAGCGGCTCCATGGCATTATGTGCAGACCGTTCAACAGGTTGTTGGCTATTGCAGGTCTGCTCTGGGCATTCATGGGAAATCTGCTAACAAGCAGGAGGTCTTTCGACTGATTTAGTCCGCTGAGATTATCTGAGAGGAACTATAACTCTGCTGCTTTTCATTCAGTCGTCCAGTCCAATGGCAATAAAGACTTGAAACTGTGTGTGAAATGACTGGAAAGCAGGAAAATCTCATTATTTTTTCTTTCTTTCTTTCTTTCTTTCTTTCTTTCTTTCAAGAATTAAAATAAAACAAAATAAAAATGTATTATACAATAAAATATAATAAGTTTTTATTTACATTTTTAAATAACTGTATTTTATTTAACAATTTTATTTTATAATTTTAATTTAAATTCAATTAAAATAATTAAACTGTGCATTTGACAAAGGAGGAATGAACTGAGCATGAGTTAAGTGTGACTGAGATATATATATAAATCTTCATTTCTTCATGCTTCAGTTTTCATTCTGGCTTATCTGCGATGAAAAACAAATAAGATGTCATACCAGAGACGAACCACCATGAGCAACAGCAGAAAAACAAACACTGCATCCAAAGATTGATAGGACACTGGAGGAATTAACCGTCATGCTGTATCCTATATCACATATCACACACAAGAGCTGTTGCATCTGTCTCTACATAAGTTTATCAAAAATCAAAGATTTTTAAAATGAAATTAAAACTCGCATGAGACACTTCTTGCTCTGACCTTGCAACAGTCCTGAATAGAGACAAACTGGGCAAGTATGTGACTTACATCTGGAAAAGTTTGTTTCTTTTTTAATTTTTATGCAAAAGCAGATACACTGACTGAAAGCTGCAAGAAGGAAGGAGGAAGAGTTCAGATGTGACAGTGACTTGTGAAAGATGGCATCAGGTTGTTAAGACCTAGAGCTGTATATTCAGGCAGGACTGCAATGTGTCCACATTAGGAGGTAATAGGAGGTAATAGGAGGTCAAACAATATATATTTTAGTGCTATACTACATATTGCAGGCAAGGAATAGTCTAAATTTACAGTTATTTAGACTATTTATTTACAGCGAGAAAGAATCCAGAATATATATAAATCCAGAATATCTACTTGGAAGGCGAAGGAGCTATGCAAAACATAACATTATATCACGTGTAAGGTTAAAGCAAAATCAGACAACGCTATATGCTGTATATAGGGGATATAGATCAACCAAATGTGATTGTAATAGGGAAGCAAAGGAGAACATACTTAGAAACCATGACAACAGGAACTAAACAAATAGGAAATGTGAAAATGGAAACAATGGAACAGAATATATTTCAAAATACAAGTCCTTAAAGGGACAGTTCAGTGTCTGTTGGAGGAACTGGAGTACTGAATGAGTTTATTCATCACAGGATCATATATGCCGGTATTTTGGTTCATTTCGAGTCAGAGTGACAATTGGGCGTCCGAAAGTGAGTTTTGATTGAGTTCAAAAGAATGATTGATTCACAAACTGGACATCACTCCGGAACGTTTGTCTGAGGCTCTGGATTAGGTAATAATGTTGTAAATACTGTTCAGTTCATTTTTGGGTGAACTATGCCTTTAAGAAACACATATGCCAGAAGGACGCGACAACTGTATCATACAGCGGATTCAGAAAATGCACAAATATTTTGCCACACCATGTCTCACTACTCATAAATGGCAAGTATCAATTTAGACATATGAAATGCAAAAACACCATTTTACCAATTTGGTCTCTTACAAAAATATGACACTACAAATGCTAAACACAGAGCTAACCCGCAAGACTATTAGCATAACCCGCTCATGTAAAGGCCAATTTTACAGTTTACTTTTGGGTTTTCTGGTGGGTTGATTTTTCATAGTCACCTAAAGATTTCATAGTCAAATAACTACAATTGACAACTCAACCAAAGAAAAGAAACAAATATTCTTCCACTGTCTCACTTTTGAAATTATCATAAGCAAATGTATTTCGCTCCTGACGTCGGCATCCTACTGGCTTGCGGTTGTGGTCTCGAGCGTTTTAGTACACATATACACCCACATTTTCTCTGGCTCCTGGAGGACTTCATGTCCAAGGGGGCTTTTTTTTTTCCTCATACGGCTGCACTTCTAGTTTTGACGAGTTTCCATGGCAACTCACAGCAACAGGAAAGAGGAGAAATGGGTCAGTGAGACAGATTTTCTATTGATATGTTTGTGTCTCACAGTCATGGGTTGAGAAGCGTCATGGGATTAAAAGGGAAGGGGAAAAAATAAAAAGTATTAAACAAAATATCAATTTTTGGCATTTTTTTACATTCTACACAGGTTGCAATGGTTAAATGTTGCTCATTAATGTGAAAAAACTAAGAACTTTTGGAGTCATCTCTGCTATATATAAAAAAACACATCTTAAACTTGAAACTTGGTTATTTGTCAGCTGATCAGAGTTGGAGACCAGTTAGACCAATGTAGACCAGCTTAGACCAGCAAACCAGGCTGGTTTAAGATCTTTTTCCAGCAGGGAAATTAACTTCTCCTTGCATTTACAGGATGTTTGGCAGCTTTCTTTTGTGGACACAGGTGTGTTCCCACTGACCTTTCATCAGGTTAGGGTCATGACCCCTTTGAGCCACAGTCAGCCGTGTGTTTAGACGTTCCAATGGCAAATTTCCTAGCTTTCACCCCCTTGTTCTGTCTAATCTTCGGTAAGTGTTCACAGATCTTGTCTTCTTACTCCCGCGGTCCTGATTCAGGTTTACTGGATCCACTCAAGTACCTTGCCAATCACATTTGATGAGGAATTTTGCTAGACTGAAAGCAGGGATCATGCTGGCATTATCAAAATATGACTTATTTTAAAACTAGGGTCAACCACTACATACAACACAGAGAGAACTAAGATTAAAAGACAAGACTGATAAGAACCAACAGTCAATAATGTGATCAAGACTTGTTTACAATAAAGAACCAGACTTTAAGTCTGTGAGAGGACACTGACACTTGAGCCTGGTTTCTCCCAAGGTTTTTCTCCATTCTGTCACCGATGGAGTTTTGGTTCCTTGCCGCTGTCGCCTCTGGCTTGCTTAGTTGGGGACACTTAATTTCCAGCGATATCGTTGACTTGATTGCACAGATACTATTTAAACTGAACTTAGCTGGATGATGACATCACTGAATTCAATGATGAACTGTCTTTAACTGAAAAATTAGTGTTTACTATTGTCATTTTGCATTATTGACACACTATTTTCCTAATTAATGCTGTTCAGTTGCTTTAACACAATCTGCATTGTTAAAAGCGCTATATAAATAAAGGTGACTTGACTTGACTTGACTTCAGCGTGAGTTTAAAATGGACAGAAAAGCTATAGGAATTTGTCTGAATATGTAGGAGGAACCAAAGCAGGAAAATGAAGCAACACACACACTTCATGCCTTGCTTAGATACACAAGCTGTGCTTCATTACCTTACCGATGAACCTGAACCACACACACACACTCCCACACCCTCACACACACACACACACACACCATATCTCATGTTGAGAAACAGCAGGCCAGTGTCTTGTCAATTTATTTGTTTTTGGAACTTAAAAATCTTTCCAAAGTAAAAGTGTTTGGGATTCTCCACATTCCAAGTTTGCCATCTGATCTATGGACTAAATCTATCAAGCAGCTTCTTTTATCTGTTCTGCCTGGAAACAGACAGGATGAGTCTGACTGGGAAGAAGTACAAACACATTCAGCTCAGACAAATGTATTAGTGCTGATGATGGGTGTTAGAATATTTCCTCATTCATTACAACATTTGATTACAGTATTACCACAATATCAAAAAATGGTCCCCCAAAATTGTTTGTTTGCTTTGGAATACCTGTACTCAGCAGAAATGAAACATCAGTGAACATCATAGGCTCATCGGAAAAGCATGCCTCTACTTACATTTTGGCAAAACTCCAAAAACACACCTATATGTACAATTCACTGCAGTTTCTACCCGGAATGAACACTAGTGGCAGTAAAACATCAACAACGTTTACTCCTTTTAACACAAATTATTATTTCAGAGGCAGATTGTTGATTAATAAAGACTATGTTATGAGCTCAAAGCACTTGTACCATAATGCATGATTTATACTAATACATTTTGACATTTGCATCACATAACTAGCTCTATATGTTTCGTTTTTATTGACACAGGAAACTTGCTCAGTAGCTCACCCGGTACAGCACTGCACTTATGATGTGAAGCGTTCCCATGAAACAAAAATCATGATAAAACTCAAAGACTTCTAGAAGCAAGATACAATAGCATGGTTGCTTCAGCAAATGTTTACTTCATGTTTGCTTTAGTTAACACTGTCGGTTAGGTTTAGGGTAGGTGCTATGTTATTTGCAAGAATGATAAGAGCATTAACCTCACTCATCAGTCATTTCATTTCCAAACTGCAACAATACGTACAACAACTAACATTATAAAACATTGCCAGTTTCATGTTTATCTGTTTTGGTTATAACTGAATGCACTTTTAATCACGGGACACTTTGAAAGTGTTGCGAAACAGGCAAAAAGTAACGTAATATAATGTTCCAGAAACGTCGCCAGAGGCACGTTTTCCCAATGAGCCTGGGTTGTCTGTAAAAGTGTTGAAAAGGTTACCTTTATGGTTTGTGCTAAGCTAAGGCATTTAGCTATTTAAAGACTGCCATCTTTACAGAAGTTCCAGAACATTACTTCTGGTCATTGTTACAAACTTAGACTGACCTTTGAGAAAAGTTGATTGATTTCATTTGGCCTACATTCGGATCAGCATGATACACGCATGACCGTGATGGACTAGTTCCCTTTCCTTGCAAGACATGCAAATGGAAAACACCATAGAGATTCCATGTATCTAGTTACCCTCACCTTCATGGTGGAATATCTTTGTGTTGATGCCAAAACGTCAGGATAGTTCTGGAAGCGCCTCTTGAACTCTGCCTCAATGCCCCAATGACTGCTCACCATCTATTTTCTCTCTTCAGCTCTCTCTCTTAAAACTACAGCGTTTACACATTCTCCATCCTGGTTCCGCTCTTGAACGTGACTCAATGAGCCAGAGAAGATCCAGTGGGTCCAAGCTGTGGGGGTCGACATGGAAATGGAGGCCACCTTTGAGTCCTCACAGCTTGGCATCCAGACATCACCTTCGGAGAGATGAGGGAAGACACAGCCAATTACATTGCTTGTCACGGTTTCACGCTGTGAGCCCAGTGGGTGGACACATCAAACAATGATAAAAACAACCTCCTGCACTGCCCGCAGCTGCTGGTGCTGTCAGGAATGAGAAGATATATAAATCAGCCGTTTCATGAATGAATGACAAAACCAAGTCCAATATGTACATGGAGGTGGATGTGTCGGGGGGAAAGTGAGTGCATTTCTCTTTGCTACTGAATGCTACAAATTCAAAATTACTGAACTGAAAAACTATTGCATACTTTCGAATTAATGCACCCGGAGGAAGCTTTCTCATGCACTTCTTTGGCCGCTGCAGAATCCCCTACAATCTTTGGGTGTTCAGTGCCACATACAGATTTTATTGGGCTAATCTCCTGAACCATAAATGCTTTTTGGGTGCAGATGGTATAATTACATCATCCATCAGCAGGGGCTAACTAGATCATGGTGTTAAGGTTTGGCAGGTAAATGCAGCGAATTTATGTCCGACATGTCTGCATGGGGAAATCGTTTGCCTACATGCGGGATTCCTGATTGCTTGGATTCTTATTAAAATGACTAGATTTTTCTGCAAAAATTTGCTGAATAATGGTAAATGTTACCACAGCTTTAGCCTCTACTAATATATTTCAGGTTTCCAGTTCATAGGTTTCCAAAAAATCCTGCAAAGTTTCCACAAATTCTGGAAAGTTCTCCGAAATTTTCTGGATGTTTTTGCAACCCTAGTTTTGACACAACATATATTTGGTTGAAATTTTAGTATAGAATAGTATCTACCACTTTTGTGTGTGTGTGTGTGGAGGATAATACTTTGCTATAGCTCCAGAGCAATTAGTCACATGACTTTTACAGCTCAGGTGATTGGCTCAAAGTTCAATAAGCCCAAAAATACAAACTGGGGTGAATGAAAAACCTTAGGCTGCCAAAGAGAAACTGAGACAATGCACCCTGAAAAAAGTATTTCCTCTTTATGTTCAACCACACAAATGTACACGTGGACCAGAACCACAGAAAGACCACAGTACGACATGCACTCTGACTTTTACAGTGGCCACTACAGTGATGGAAGTTTGCTGAGCTCAGGAGACGCTGGTGAGATGGAGATTAACTGAAATGCTGCACCTTAAAATATAAGAGGTAGAGCCCAGAGAATGACAGAAACCTATAATAGGATACCGGGCAGAGTTTACTGGAACAGCCAACTTGGTGTTTATATGGAAAAATACAGTCATCTGATTATAATACCCAACCTGCTGCTGAGCACATGGGCAACGCTCAAGACCACAGTGTTAGCATCCTCTAATAAAGACTGATGTCTAGAGACATGAACCCAGTGAACGACAGAAATAGAAACAAATTTAAAACACCAGATTTAAGGGGAGGAAGAATGTATGATTACAATAATTCAGTAAATATTTCATAATTGTATGATTAAGGTGAATTGAGCACAAAGGTCAGCTATCTGATTACAGTAACAGAATGAACATTTCTCCTTTGGGTTTCACCTTCATAAATTCAAGGTTTGAACAAGATTTAAAAGCCCTTTACAAGATATCTGCCACTTTTTGCCAATGCCATTTTCAATTTTTAATGAAGCTATCATTGGATGGAGAAGAGGCAATGCCTGTAAAAGTGGATTTTGGCTGTAATTCAGCGCTGGAATGATGTTGCCATGTTTATTGTAATTCTCTCTCTTTTTTTGTGTGGCTTTGAGTTTTGAATTCTTTGAGAAGGAACATCTCATTAGGGCATCAGAAAGATTGGTTCTTTAAGAGTTAGATTAGTTAGGTTTAATTTTGCCTGCCTATCCTGTGTCCTTAATAATGTTTGGCAGAGGTGTCCAATCCTGCTCCTGGAGGACCAACTCCTGCAGAGTTCAATGCCAGCTTGCCCCAACACACTTTCTAGTAATCCAGAAGACCTTAATTAGCTGGTTCAGGGGTGTTTATTTAGGATTGGAGATAAACTCTGCAAGAACGTGGCCCTCGAGAAGCAGAATTGGACACTCCTGATGTTGAGGACGCTACTTTGAAAATGTCAAGCTGCAAGCTACACATCATTTAAAGTAGTTAAAACTACAGTCCAAGCCAGTAATTCGCAACTCCAGTCCTGGGGACCAACTTGCTCTGAGTGTTTTGTATGTCTCTCTTATCTGAAACACTTAACAAGCTGAAAATCTGAATCAAGTGTGTTAAATAAGAAAGTCATAGAAAATGAGCAACCACTGGTCTAAACTGATCTTTAAAAACAATAGTGTGCTACTACAGGTTGTTAACATAAAATAGCTTTGATATGCTGTTCACGGAAATTAGTAAGCAACAGTAAGCAACTAATGAGTTTGAGCCCTTCAGCATATGTTTTTAAAGTAAATTGTAGCCAGCATCTCAGCATATGAGTCATCTTACCCGTTTTATGCTATCTACGCTCACCCCGCAGGGCACAAATTGCTTAATGGCAGATTAGAAAGTACTCATTTAGATTCAGCCCAGTCATATCCTAAAAACACAATCACAGGAGTCATCAAGAGCTCTTTACTTCTCCCGAAAAAGCAAACATTGTGGAAGTGTGAGGAACACACAATCATCAGGGACATAGTCCAGGCCAAGTTACTCCAATAAGACGGCCGTCCGCTCCTGTCCATTCCGCTGTAACAACCCACAGGCAACCAGCCACTTGAAAAAAAAGTCTTCAACTGTTTATAGTGTTACAATGACATCACAAGAGAAAAGGTCTGTGCAAATATACAGGTCGAGAAGGCCGCTCCCTTACCGCTTTGGAAAGAGCACTAGATCGTTATCCCGTACAAGTTTACATAGACCATTTATTTTGTCTGCGGTTGAAAATATAAACCTATACTTAAGCATGTCTCATTAATATAGAAGGATTTTTCCTCAATTTTGCTGCGAGGATGTAAATTATATACAGTAGTTGTAACTCCTCAGTGCTTGCTGTGTCAACTTAGCAACACAAAAATCAAGTTGTTTTGGGTTGAACATTATCACACGGTTTTCATTAACCAATTAAGATCTCAAAATAGAAATCAGAAATGACCAGAAAAGGGGTTTGCCACATTAAGTCTGAAAAGAACGTTGTTTGTAATTCTGCAAACCTAGCCAGGCACTTCAAACTAGACATTCTGAATTAAAGGGCCTTTGTCGTCAGTTATTATAAAATATAACACATGGAAATGGGCACACCAACAAGCGCTCTTGAAAAGTTCTGTATTCTTAACAGACTGTGTCCCATAATATGATTTAAATACCAGGTGCATCTGAAATAATAAAATAAGACATTTTGGACGATTTTACCGACAATATTTTTAATTCAAGGTAACTTCCTAAAATTTATAGCAAAAAGGGCATTAAGATCACTGCACATATCTTTTGTGCTCCCTTTAAATGTCAAATTGTCCAGTTAAAAGTGTGTTTTCTGTTGAATATTTGTTGTGTTCCAAAACCATTTGATTTGCCTCACTGTAAACATAGGCAGCTGCCTTAGAGTACAGCATATTAGCTGTCAAGGGACCTCGTAAGTAAATGATTTGGAACACCCTACATAGGTAGCGACTCCTCTCAAACAGTGCATGATTGATTTTTGCACAGTTTTGAAATATAGACAGCATCTACATTGAGCAAAAGTAAATTAATTACACTTAAATAAACAATGAATACTTAATATACAGTACTAGTCAAAAATTTGGAAACATTATGATTTTTAAATGTTTTTGATGAAGCCTCTTTTGCTCATCAAGGCTGCGTTTACACGAGTAAAAACTCTAATTTTGTGAAATTAAAATAACCGTTTTCAATTGTAATATATTTTAAAATGTAGCTGATTGCTGTGATCAAAGCTGAATTTTCAGCAGCCATTACTCCAGTCTTCAGCATATTAGAATGATTTCTGAAGGATCACTGAAGACTGGAGTAATGATGCTGAAAATTCAGCTTTGATCACAGCAATCAATAACATTTTACAACATATTCAAATAAAAAGTAGTCATTTCAAATTGTAATAATATTTCACAATATTACTGTTTTTACTGTATTTTTTTTATCAAATCAATGTAGCCTCGGTTAGCAGAAGAAACATAATTCATTTAAAAATCATGATGTTCCAAACTTTTGACAAGTACTTTAGTGTACTATAGATTTTGTGTCTCACTTGGTCTTGGAACAGAACAACTGTCTAAAAGACATAACTAAAAGAATGTCACTGATGCTGTTGAAACGACATGATTGTGTAACATTTATTAATTCGGGCATTTATTAGAAAACTTTCCATACAGAGCGTGGTAATGTCAGGAGGTCAGAGAGAAACTCAATCCACAGCTTGTTCTGAGACACACTATAGGCCCTGGCACCACTGATCCGCCTCTGCCCGTCTGTTCTCCGCAGCAGTAGCTGTGTGCCGTAATTGAACGAAAACCATTGAAAACATATGCGTCTGTCTGCAGCAAGTCAGGAGATGTTTCTGCTGCACGTATGTCAGCGCGAGTGTTTCCGTGTCTGATCCCGGTCCGAGAGGAGTCGGGTGACAATTTAGCATTCGGTCTGGAGAATATGTGAAAATGAAGCCTGTAGAAAGACTGTAAATATCTCCAGTTTTGTTTTGAGGCACTAAAACTCAAATAAAATAAAGTTCCATTTAAAACATTTTAAATATGTTAGATCAAAAGTTTGAGCAGTAACACCTAATTTATGTTAATTTGTCAAGATTCATGTGGCAACACATATTGTGTGTGTGTGTGTGTGTGTGTGTTTGTGACATATGAGGAAACAATTTTGTATAATGGCATGGGATGACATAGGTAAGGAGAAGGTGACTTATGAGGACAATAACCCATGTCCCCATTTTTCAAAACGCTTATAAATCATACAGAGTGAGTTTTTTTGAGAAAGTAAAAATGCACAAAGTTTCCTGTAAGGGGTAGGTTTAGGTGTAGAGTTGGTGTAGGGCAATAGCACATACGGTCTGTACAGTATAAAAACCATTACACCTATGGAATGTCCCCACAATTCACAAAAACAAATGTGTGTGTGTATGTGTGTGTGTGTGTGTGTGTGTGTGCGCGCGAGCGCGCGTGTGTGTGTGTGTGTGTATGTATGTTTTCATCTGAAAATGTGTTTGTATCCGTTTTCTTATTAACGTAATTATATTTGGGGGATTCATTTCACGTCGCTATTTGAAATTGTTCTCATAAAAATATAATTTGTTTTGCTTAGTTGATTTAAAATTATTATTTTCAGCAAACTGGTGTGAGTTTCATTTTCCAACCTTACAGGACAGACCCTAGTCCTGACTCCAGTGTTTCCCTTGGGGAGAACTGACAGCCTCACTCAAATTTTCCAGGTGGCCAAGGTGCGCTCTTGGTCCATTGCTAGCCGCCCAGCACAGAGTGCTACAGCAGAGCTTCCCTGGCCTGTAAAGGCGGCCGTTCCCTACATTTACCGGCGGTTACAGGTTTCCTAGATGCAGAGTATAACAGACTGCATTATGGGCACATAGCTGGTTTGTCCCGCCCCGAGTTCTGCACCGGAGCTAGGAACCAATCCGACTTTAAGGCCAATTTTCCACAGATTTCTTTATTTTATAATTGTATCTGGATATTAATTATTAGTTTCTTTACAAAAAAATAAATAAATAAAAAATTTTGGCAACCTAGGGCGCGCCCTGTGTCCCATCCACCACGACCCTACAGGACAGACCCTAGTCCTGACTCCGAGTGCTTCCCTTGGGGTGAACTGACAGCCTCGCCCAAATTTTCCAGGTGCCAAGGTGTGCAATGCGCTGAGTTGCGCTCTTTATCCATTGCTAGCCATCCAGCACCGAGTGCTACAGCAGAGCTTCCCTGGCCTGTAAGGGCGGCCTCTCCCTAATTGTACAAATCTTACCTTTTGGCGACTCTTTTGTCATCTGTCGTGGTCTGTTTTATTCTGAAGATAATAACTTACCTGCAGAAGCCTCGACTTGATATTGCAGAGACGTTGTTTCACACGCTGATGTGTGTGTATATCTGTGTGTGTGTGTGTGTGTGTGTGTGTGTGTGTGTGTGTGCGTTTTTGTGACACATGAGGACACAAATTTGTATAATGACATGGGTATGACATAGGTATTACAAGGAGAAAGTGACTTATGAGGACATTATCCCATGTCCCCATTTTTCAAAACGCTTATAAATCATACAGAGTGAGTTTTTTTGAGAAAGTAAAAATGCACAAAGTTTCCTGTAAGGGGTAGGTTTAGGTGTAGAGTTGGTGTAGGGCAATAGCACATACGGTCTGTACAGTATAAAAACCATTACACCTATGGAATGTCCCCACAATTCACAAAAACAAATGTGTGTGTGTATGTGTGTGTGTGTGTGTGTGTGTGTGCGCGCGAGCGCGCGTGTGTGTGTGTGTGTGTATGTATGTGTGTGTGCGTGTGTGTGTGTGTGCGTGTGTGTATGTATGTGTGTGTGCGTGTGTGTGTGTGTGTGTGTGTGTGTGTGTGTGTGTGTGTCTCACTAACCGGTCTGCGCCACTATGTTATAGTGTGTGTCGAACAGGAAAAGTCTTCTAAACACTGACAGCTGGACAAAAGCCAGACTCCGGTGGTTTTAAGCCAAGATTGGTGTGTGCAACATGAATTAGGCACATATTGAAAGATTGGACACATAAAAGTGATGAACAAATTGAAGCATATGACTATCCAGATATGCCTATAGAACAAAAAGTGGGTGTAAAACAGGGTTATTATAGTTAAAAGTGAAACCAGCCTTTTTGTTAACTATTTCAACATATTTTAGCTAGTTGTGAAGGCAAAGTTTTTCATTTAGTTTAACTTTTTGTACTAAAATAAACAAACTGATAAAAAAAAAATGACAAAAACAGCGAAATTATTTAACTGAAATTAAAACAAAAATGGAAAATAAATAAAAAAAATATTAAAACTATAATAGTATCTAAATAATAAAATAACAGTGGTGTAAGATAAAGGAATAGTTCAGCAAAAATGATTACTTCGTTAAACACAAAAGAAGATATTTTGAAGAATGTTGGCAACCAAACAGTTGCTGGTAGCCTTTGACTTGCATTTTGGTAGTCAATGGTTACCATAATATCTTCTTTTGTGTTCAACAGAAGAAAGAAACTCATACAAGTTTGGAACAGCATGAGGGTGAGTAAATGATAACAGATACATTTTCATTTTTGGGTGAACTCTCCCTGTAAATAAATACATAACACTTTATTTATTTATTTATGTATTTAGGGGAAAATTGTATAGCTCAAAAAGGATCTTCGCCATATTAAGTAAACAAAATGTTGTTATGCCATTAGGTGGCATATTTTGATATTCAATGAGACAAAATTAAATTGATCATGAATGTGAGTCTTTATATGACAGGAAGTTGAAAATTGGGCAAGCTGAAAAACTGGTGACATCAGCAGGAAAGGAAAACTGTTTAAGAGGAGGAGCAGTTTATTCAAATGTAATGAAACATTTCATAGGCCCTTTTTTTTGAATAACTAATTAATTGTGCACAATACAACAAGGTTGCAATCAACAAGCAGTCAATTTTGACTTCCTATTGATTTTAACGGTAGAAAATTAATATAAATGTTACTTCCACTGGCAAGAACAAAATAATTTGCAGCTTTGATATGCTGTAATATCACATCAGTACAGTTTTTAGTAGAAAATTTAGTAAATCCTGTAATGATACTAAAAAAAAATAGCTAGTATAATAGCAACTACCAGCACTGACAGAATTTATTTTATTTACTTTTTTTTTTTTTTTCTGAGTGCATTGGCTGAACTTCAGCTCCATATTCAAGCAACTCTCACAGCTGGCTTAAGGCAGACATGTGGCCTAATGTTGGGCCTAAATGACAAAGTGCCAGTTCTGCAGCAACAGTGAGAAGAGGGAGACCAACTGACTAAAACAGAACCATGTTTCCATGTTTTAATAGATGCTGAAGTGGAGGGAAATAGATGAGAGCGTGCACGTGTGAATATCCACAAGGTTTAGCGATTAACTTCGAATTTGATCTCAAAATGCATGCAAGAGACAAGGGCCACTGGCCAAATGTTGATTATGGGTAATTATTTGGTGACAAATTTTAGATTTATTTTCATTTAACTTTAAAAATCTTAACTTTCTCTGAAAAGCATTAATGTCCCATGACGCTGGTGCTAAGCGTCGCTTTATCTAAACGGGCTGAAATATGTCCAGTCCATAGCACAATGACACTGCATTTTGGCAGAGTGTCAAAACATCTCTACAGCTGTTGCCACTGAGGTTTGTGCGGCCTAATAAGTGCTGAAATAGTTCTCGAAATTGTCAGTTTGTAGCAGCGGCTCATCAAATTAACATGTTCTCTCGCCAGTCGTCCCCTAAAGGTAACAGAATCTGGCTCAGGGGACCGGCCTGACAGCTTTTCACTTCTAGTATGGTTTTCTGTAAAGGCAGTTTCAGAAAGCTCAGTCATAAAAGGTCGGTTTTAATGACTTTTGTCTGTTCCTGAAACCCGTCCGCATTTAAATGCAACACGCTCACAGCTAAACTCCACCTAAACAGCCACGTGACCGCAAAGTCTGTTCTATATAACCAAAGGCCCAAAAATCTGAGATCATTAGGTGAAAAGCCTATTTTTCTTATTATTCCATTACAAATTATGCTATCAGTTCAGTTGAATGATGTCACATTTACTTGACACTATTATGATGAATTACACTAAATTTGATTAGTGACCTGGAATTAATGCAGGATCTGAAACATTTACTATTCATTTTTCAAGAAAAAAGAAGAATACCAACATGGTGGTAATAATAATAATAATAATAATAATAAAATGATTATTATTATTCAATTAGAACCGTATAAATCAGTAAATTTGATTAGTGACCTAGATATAATGCATGATTTTAAACTTTTTTTTTTTTTTTTTTCAGAAAAAGAAGAATACCAACATAACAATATTCATTTATTATTATTATTATTATTAAATCTTAAGTTTCTTAAAGCTTAATCTTAGGTAATAAGTCTTATATCACATAAAATATAACAAATTGCAGGTCTGTAAAATTCTGAAATAGTTGTTTTTTTTTAAAAAGCAGCTCTGACTTTTTTCTCTGAATTATGAGTTTACATCTCACAATTTTGTAATTGTGACTTTCATTCTGATTTTTTTCTTCTCAGAACTGCCAGAATTGTGAGATATAAAATTTCAATTATGAGGGGGGAAAAAAGACAAATCTTTATTATTATTATTATTATTATTATTATTATTATTATTATTATTATTATTATTATCGTTATTATTATTATCGTTATCGTTGTCGTTGTCATTGTCGTTGTTGTTATTATCATTGTTGTTGTTGTTGTTATCGTTATTATTATTATTATTATTATTATTATTATTAACCACCACATAATAGTTCTCGAATGAATTTCTTATCACATAATGATGTTTCATTTCCTCAGTTTGCTTATTTGGGGGTGTTTTGAATTGCTAAATGGCGCCTAATTAATTCTGTCATTCCCAGTAACGAGTGTTGTGTTCAAATATTAGCTGTTGATAAGCTAAAAGTCCTTTCATGAAGAATACAAGACGTAATTGCTCTCTGCCTAGACCAACATCACAGGCAATCATACGAGTACATGGCATCCACACAAGCACCCGCACTGAACGCAGCCTAACCTTCTGCTGCTTGGCAGTGAATATCAGGAGTCAGGTTTTTATTAAGCTGCGGTCTCGGCTGGCAGCGGTTCAGGATGACAAGGAGGGGGACCCAGTGAAGGTCGGATAAGTTGCTCTTTGTGGAATCAGACAGAGGTGAAAGGCGGTCTGTGAGGAGGGGAACGACAGGATCGCCCATCTGGCTCCACGGCTCCTGTCCCGGCACTCACGCTGAGCCCCACGCTGCTGCCCCTGCTGTTTCCGTCAGAAACCGCAGCGTCCTCGGACCCAGCCGTGTGTGTGGAGGGGATGTTCCTGTTGGCATTAGAATGAAAAATACCTGGAGGGCTACCAAGGTTTTACAGCCATCAAAATTCAAAATGAAGCACACGCAATATGTATAATGCATGCATTCATAATGCTGTCTCTGAAATGTGTTTATAGTCGTTCAAATATACAATAAATGGCAATGCTGTCAAAACGTGCTATTTTTCACACCTGTTTTGGAATGGTAATGAAAATCACCTCAATTTCACAAAGAAACATTTATAATGTCTGTCTGGCTGCAGCACAGGCATTAATAGAGACGTGACTATAACACTAACATAATGAGGTTACAAATATGCATTAATTCAAGATGCTGCCATAATTCAGACCTCTGTAGCCTTGCTATTATTAATAAGTTACCATATGTACTTGTTATGAAGACTTTATAGATTAATAGATTTATACACCAAGTATTTTGGTAAAAAAAGGTTCAAATCGCTAACCAAAAAGCACAATCTGGAATGCTAAAAATTTTTATATACTGTATATTAACATGCATTAAATGCTGCAAAAGTATTGCTCATTTTTAGTTCATGATACCTAATGCATTAACAATGTAATTTATATTAAAGCTTCTATGGAAGAGAATGTGTGTCCAATTGAAATGTATTTTTAATTTTAAACTTATAGTTCATCCGTGCTCATCATAAAATATATATATATATATAAGCTGCCATTGTATATATATATATAAACATGAACTAACAATAAATAAATAAATAAATACGTTGAGAACCCTAGCCATTCTTGAATGCAACAACGAGTCGTGTGTGTGAATGACCCCTTCATACACAGCTGCTAGCGACGTTTGCAACCGGACTCTCAGGAATAATGCAGAGGCCACGTGCGCAGCTGAATGAGGACTCAGTGTTTCTTTATTAGTCACTAGAGGCTTCACTTGACAGTGTACCTGATGCAGTCACCTCCAAGCTGACCTCTGCGCCTGCCTGCCTTCCTTCAAACCCTGTCACTATTCCACCTTGTCATCTCGTGTCAGGGCACGGCCTTTTTCACCGAGAGAGGAGAACGCTGACCCTTTAGACTTGTATTTTTTACTGCGCTCCTTGTGCAAAGTGTCTAAAGCACCCAGTTTTTCTCCGAGAGGGCACGTTCGAACACATGTGGTACAAATTACATCAGTGCGGTGCGACTAAGCCGCAGCTCTGAAAACCAATGAGCTATGAAACCTTGCCATGTCTGCCTCCACGTCCCATAATTCAACTGGGAGCTGGTGAAGAAGCAGTCATCTCCCGCTTCCATCCTTTTCTGTCTCCGTGAGTTTAAGTGTTGCAGAGATGTTAATGCATTCGTCCATCCCTCGCTCGACCAGGCCGGGACTTAATTCTCAGTATCCAAGTGCGTCATTTTGGGGTTGTGTGCACCGGCCAAGCTATACGCATCTCTTTTTGCCAAACTCGGGTGTTCACTCATCAGATACAGCGTATGGTGCGCACTGCCAGAGGCTTTGGGTCTAGGCCACACAATTTCTCTAATGATCATGTCAGTGAGCTGTCTTATCTGATTGACAGCTAATGAGGCAGACCAGTGCACTCTCTCTCCCACCCTGACTCAACTATTTCACATTTACTGGGCTCTGAAAGGCCTGTCAGCACCAGTTGGGACACCAGAATCTGTACGTGACTCCTTGAATAAGGATTTAATTTCGCCAAACAAGAATCTATCGTAATTTAAAGCAGTTAAACCACAATCAATCTACTCTTGAAAAAGTAGTTATCTACGCTTCTGCTACTAACAAAAAGCAGATCACTACTGAGAAGCCACTTAAGTAGGAAATGTCTGATGATAAATTTATAATTTACTCCATTTCTGGCACAAAATGTATTAAGGGATTTTGATTATCAGCTGTAGTGGCACAATGAACTGAACTAAAAATATTGGCCTCTCACAGCCAAGTACGGTATTTCCAGTGTTTCTCGCCCATCTGTTCTGGACACTTATTGTTACAAGCATGAATTGTTTTCTCATAAGTATTTTTTTATCAGTTTTTTTTCCCCCAGTATTTTGAAGGAAAATAACTAATCATTCTTGAAACGAGGGAAGCAAAAATGTGTAAGATATTATTATTTTTGGAGAATATACTTTGGTTTATTTTTCTTACCCCAGCTAGGTTTTTTGTTGTTGTTAAACATAAATCTAACAAAATCTAGTGGGGCTTCTGATTAAAAG
>NW_015542451.1:1131607-1134038 GCF_001515605.1 Sinocyclocheilus anshuiensis
ATATATATTCTCTGAAAACAATTGTATACATTTTTGTTTCTACGGTTTCAAAAATGTTTAGGGTCACACTTTACTTTACAGTGCCATCAAAACAGTGTAATTATATATTAAATTAAAATTTAAAATAAAATTCAAATTTAATTTAATTTAATTCAATTTAATTTAATTTAATACTGAGTAATTAATTACATGTAATTAGGGTTACAGTTGCTTCGTGTAATCATGTATATTTTTTTGTTAGTACTATAGTAAGTACATGTATTGTGTAACAGTGTATATTGTGGACACTGTAAAATAAAAAGTGTTGCCATGTTTAGATATTAATCATTTACTGCAAAATTTAAACTACATAAATAGAAGTAGAACACCTTTTTTCAACAACAGCAGCACTTATAGAAAAAAAGGTTGTAAATGCCACACAGGGCCTCAACTCAATGCTTTTTTTTTTTTGTAGTCTAACAAAAAATAGATGAATATTGCACACTGCTATAGCTTGCAAATCATACTTTAATGCAATACCTTCATCAAGCATTGTTCACAACATTGCATTCAAATATGATTTTCAAGCTCTAGCAGTGTGTTGGATTCATCTATTTTTGTGAGACTACATGCTTTTCTTTATTTCTACACCTGCTTTTATGATCATATGATTTACGGTGTTGCAGTGGCATTTCATTTTTATTTGTTCATGTAACGTGACTGAACGGATAGATTCACTAGGATGAATTTTGCAGTGCTACATACAAATGGCAGTTTAGATGGTGTTGCGGGTTCGAGTCTCGTACCGGCAGGGATTGTAGGTGGGAGGAGTGAATGTACAGTGCTCTCTCCCACCTTCAATACCACGACTGAGGTGCCCTTGAGCAAGGCACCGAAGCCCCAACTGCTCCCCGGGCGCCGCAGCATAAATGGCTGCCCACTGCTCCGGGTGTGTGTTCACTGCTGTGTGTGTGCACTTTGGATGGGATAAATGCAGAGCACTAATTCCAAGTATGGGTCACCATACTTGGCCACATGTCACGTCACTTTCACTGTTAATTGTTAATTGTTAACGGAAAGTAATAGTAGTTACTCCCCAGCACTGCCCTAAACGTCCATGTTTATGAAAGGTAGCCCAATTCCTTTTCTCTTTAACTCATAACTGGATGCATGTGTCCATCTCAAGACTTGCTGACTATCATCTTTCAGACTATTTGCCAATTACTCTGCCCAATCATGACATAAGACCTTCCTCCGGTGCTCTTGGACCAGAAATATGAGGCTTTTCTTTACTAAATGTTCTGGAAAATGAGAAGCTAAGAGGGCAAAACAGAACGTCCATCAAAATTGTTTGTACGCCACCTCGATACGCTTCATTCGGCACTGTAGACCAAACAGCAATTTCTCATACTAATAACTGCAGCGTTTATGAACTGATGTAATGATATGTGGAGATATGCTCAGCTACTGCCAATGTAAGTAGATTAATCAGATGCAGGAGTTCCTCTAATTGAAGGGTATTGTTTTTATGACTCTTGGAGAAATGGCATGAAAGACTGAACTGAAGCAAAGCCTTATATCAGAGCACAGCATCAGTCGTGTGTGCGTGTTTTTTCCCAGAAATACTCAGTTGAGTGGGCTAACTTGAATTGTAAGACAATATCCATAAAACTTCTCATAAAGGGCATGGAAAAAAATAACCATACATACCTGTAGTGTTCGGTTTTACTCATATTTTTTGAGTTGGTCTTATTTTCGATCTTTTGGTAAAAACGTTATTTAAAGTTATTCAATATTTTGTCAGTTCATATTCATTCATATTCAACAAACCAAACTGTAACCAAACAACACAATTTCAAAAAGTTTAAACAGTTCTTAATTTAAACATGTATTGCAATGTTACTAGAACAGGCGAAAACAAGCGGAAGTGAGGATCTATTTGCAGGGAGTTTAATGAAGTTACAAAATATCTAAGAACCAGAAACACAGATAACCAGGAACAAAAACACAGGCAAACTGAACCACCATTATATACAACAAAGCACAAGGGCTATTTATACACAGGAGAACAAAAGGCTAACAAGCAACAGGTGAGACTGATTAATCGCCATAACAACTAACAAGGATAACCGTGAAAACAAACAAGACACAAGTCACACAGGTAACAAACACAGGAAGTAAACATAGGGATCAATAAGTACAAGGAACACACTTAACAATAAAAGTCCAAAGGCATGCTGAAAAATACATGTAAAAACTGCCCTTGTTGTGAATATGTGTGTATGATGTGTGTGTATATACATATTAGCAGCCCTGGTGAGCATAAGAGACTTCATCTCTGTTGAGACTTCAACAGACTTCATTCAAAAGCATTCCAAACTTTTGACCTGTGTGTGTGTGTGTGTGTGTGTGTGTGTGTGTGTGTGTGTGTTTGTGTGACATGAGGACATAA
>NW_015542451.1:1135706-1138401 GCF_001515605.1 Sinocyclocheilus anshuiensis
GGTAGGTTTAGGGGTAGGGTTGGTGTAGGGCAATAGAATATACGGTCTGTACAGTAGAAAAACCATTACGCCTATGGGATGTCCCCACTTTTCACAAAAACAAACCTGTGTGTGTGTGTGTGTGTTTGCTCATCAGGTTGATGGTGTAATATCAGAACAGACTTTTGTACACATCATTTAGAGCGGCTTGGGTACAATTTGTTCTCTGCCCTTATAAGTTTATTTAAGTTTTAGCAGTTGTGTGCTGTTCACAAACTACCTACGCTGTGCTAAGTGCTATTTATACATGTTTTTTTCAGAGCTCTGCCCTATCTGCTGTGTGCGTGTTTCCTCAGGGAGTCTCCAGCTTGTTATGGCTCCTTCTGTTTACTCACCTGATTCCATAACCGCCATCATCTCCTAATTCTCAATAAACCTCCAAAAGCACTTTTTTTATGTGTGCCCAAGGAGCGACTCTAATGCACTGCTGGACATCCTCAACAGGTAATGATTGTCTGTTTTAACGTTGGGCCTGAATGTCTCCTTGTGTGTGTGAGTGTGTGTGTGTGTGTGTGTGTGTGTGTGTGTGCGCATCTACCATTTATATTTTTCTTTTCTTTTTAATCTTTTAGTGTATCACAGTTTCCACAAAAATATGAAGCAACACAATTGTTTTCAATACTGTTAATAATCAGAAATGTTTCTTGAGCAGCAAATCAGCATATTAGAATGATTTCTGAAGATCATGTGACGCTGAAGACTGGAGTAATGATGCTGAAATCACAGGAATACATATATTTCACAATATATTCACATAGAAAACAGTTGTAATAATATTTCACAAATTCTACTGGTTTTAATGTAGTTTTGATCAAATAAATGCAGCCTTGGTGAGCAGAAGAGACTTCATTCAACAACATTAAAAAATGACCCATAGTTTCAATATATGGATCCAGTGTAAGTCTCGATCAGCACACACACACACAAAAAAAAAGCATTTTGTGAACTTTTAATATTTAATGAAATCAGATGTGCACCTCAATATTTAAAATTAAAAACCAGTGCATAATATTTCAGCAGTTTCTCCATGCATGGACCTAATGAATACTTCCATATTGACAAAGCAAACGAAAAGTTCATGGAGGGAATGGTTTATGTTCACCTGTCAAAATTGTCCGGACAGCTCCAAACATACCCTTCCCCTTTATAATTTGTTTTTCCTGCCCTCATGTGGAAGGGGTATATTGATACGTCTAAGTTTTCAAAATGAGATGGACTCTTTGGCACGACTCTGTAATGCCAGCAGACGAAGGATTTGCAGGTTCCACTGGAACGACTTGCCATTTACCTAGGCCTCGCGCCGAGGCGGCAGACACCGCGAGCGAACGGGAAACCATAATAAGAGAAATGTAGAACATTTTATTTGAATTGTAGAAGAGCTGTTTCACTGCAAATGAAACAATCTCATTTAGTGGTAATTAAATACAAACTGTGGAGAACGAAGAAAGGGGGGAGGAACATGTCGCAACATAAGTGTTTCTCTTCATTTCTTTCTCCTCGCAAAGGTGAGATATTCTATATCCAGGTTCCAACATGAAGCCAGCTCAGCATCTAAGTGTTTTTCTTGGCCGGGCTGACATTGTGTCTCTCTTATCATTGCTGGCTGGGAGCGGAGAGGACCTTAATGAGACCAGCCTGGTGCTGAAAAGCATGATGGACAGACGGAGTACTTTAAGCCAAGTACAGGAGGAGAGAAGGGGGAGAGAAATCAAATCAATACTCAAACGTAATGTTTTAAATAAACATTTGCACTCACTAGACAATGTTGGCCATGGTGGTTTTAGTAAGCTGTCCCCATTGGGAGAACTTAATATGGGGCGTTTGTGGAAGCCGGCCCGAATTACGGTGACGGCTACTGGCAAGACGTGACATGAACCGCGTGTCCTGTTTGTTTAAGGCAGAGAGAAGATAGCGTTCAATAGAAAGTGAATTATTTTAAGACCCTTAGAAAGATACATGTTGATATAAAGAGGTTTCAAAGGCCCTTCCCTGTGTCTGGGTAGTTTTGGTTGTAAATGCACCAATATTACAATTTTGGCCAATAAGTCAATAATTATGGTCATGTCATGCAGATTGTTATTTAAATTTGATATTATTTTGCCTATATAAATTAAAAACACACACACACACACAAAACAAATAAGAATAAAATCAAATGCTATAAGTGAATTTGTCCATAACAATGTTAGAATTTATAGTATGAAAAAAAGCATATATTAATTTAGGAATTTTCTAAAGATTATATTAAAAGGTGTTAAATTAGTACACTGAAATGTATGTACATATGAATATATATATACAGTATCTCACAGAAGTGAGTACACCCCTCACATTTTTGTAAATATTTTATTATATATTTTCATGTGACAACACTGAAGAAATTACACTTTGCTACAATGTAAAGTAGTGAGTGTACAACTTGTATAACAGTGTAAATTTGCTGTCCCCTCAAAATAACTCAAGACACAGCCATTAATGTCTAAACCGCTAGCCACAAAAGTGAGTACACCCCTAAGTGAAAATGTCCAAATTGGGCCCAAAGTGTCATTATTTTGTGCGCCCACCATTATTTTCCAGCACTGCCTTAACCCTCTTGGGCATGGAGTTCACCAGAGCTTCACAGGTTGCCACTGGAGTCCTCTTCCACTCCTCCATG
>NW_015542451.1:1139274-1140630 GCF_001515605.1 Sinocyclocheilus anshuiensis
TGTTTGGGGTCATTATCATGTTCCATGCGGCCCAGTCTCCGATGGGAGGGGATCATGCTCTGCTTCAGTATGTCACAGTACATGATGGCATTCATGGTTCCCTCAATGAACTATAGCTCCCCAGTGCCGGCAGCACTCATGCAGCCCCAGACCATGGCACTCCCACCACCATGCTTGACTGTAGGCAAGACACACTTGTCTTTGTACTCCTCACCTGGTTGCCGCCACACACGCTTGACACCATCTGAACCAAATAAGTTTATCTTGGTCTCATCAGACCACAGGACATGGTTCCAGTAATCCATGTCCTTAGTCTTCTTGTCTTCAGCAAACTGTTTGCGGGCTTTTTTGTGCATCATCTTTAGAAGAGGCTTCCTTCTGGGACGAGAGCCATGCAGACCAATTTGATATTTGATGCAGCGTATGGTCTGAGCACTGACAGGCTGACTCCCCACCCCTTCAACCTCTGCAGCAATGCTCAATGCTGTCATACGTCTATTTCCCAAACACAACCTCTGGATATGACGCTGAGCACGTGCACTCAACTTCTTTGGTCGACCATGGCGAGGCCTGTTCTAAGTGGAACCTGTCCTGTTAAACCGCTGTATGGTCTTGGCCACCGTGCTGCAGCTCAGTTTCAGGGTCTTGGCAATCTTCTTTGCCATGAGGTGCCATGTTGAACTCCCAGTGACCAGTATGACCAGTATGGAGCGATAAAACCAAATTTAACACACCTGCTCCCCATTCACACCTGAGACCTTGTAACACTTGTAACACTCATGACACCGGGGAGAGAAAATGGCTAATTGGGTCCAATTTGGACATTTTCACTTAGGGGTGTACTCACTTTTGTGGCCAGCGGTTTAGACATTAATGGCTGTGTGTTGAGTTATTTTGAGGGGACAGCAAATTTACACTGTTATACAAGCTGTACACTCACTACTTTACATTGTAGCAAAGTGTCATTTCTTCAGTGTTGTCACATGAAAAGATATAATAAAATATTGACAAAAATGTGAGGGGTGTACTCACTTCTGTGAGATACTGTACATACATACATACACACACACACACACACACACATATACGCACAAAGAAAAACAAGTAGATAGAATAGAAAGAATAGAAAGCTAGTGTTTTAAAAAAAAATAAAAACATAGATAAAGTAGAATTAAAATAGAATAGAAAGTGCTAGAGTTAGAGGGTCAAATAAAGGTGGAACAGATGTGTTTTTAGTCGTTTCTTGAAGATGGTTAAGGACTCAGCTGCTCGGATTGATTTGGGTAGGTCATTCCACCAGGAGGGAACAGTTAATGAAAAAGTCAGTGAAAGTGATTTTGTGCCTCTTTGAGATGG
>NW_015542451.1:1140838-1145691 GCF_001515605.1 Sinocyclocheilus anshuiensis
GGACATGGTTCCAGTAATCCATGTCCTTAGTCTGCTTGTCTTCAGCAAACTGTTTGCGGGCTTTTTTGTGCATCATCTTTAGAAGAGGCTTCCTTCTGGGATGACAGCTATGCAGACCAATTTGATGCAGTGTGCGGTGTATGGTCTGAGCACTGACAGGCTGACTCCCCACCCCTTCAACCTCTGCAGCAATGCTGGCAGCACTCATATGTCTATTTCCCAAACACAACCTCTGGATATGACGCTGAGCACGTGCACTCAACTTCTTTGGTCGACCATGGCGAGGCCTGTTCTGAGTGGAACCTGTCCTGTTAAACCGCTGTATGGTCTTGGCCACCGTGCTGCAGCTCAGTTTCAGGGTCTTGGCAATCTTCTTATAGCCTACGCCATCTTTATGTAGAGCAACAATTCTTTTTTTTCAGATCCTCAGAGAGTTCTTTGCCATGAGGTGCCATGTTGAACTTCCAGTGACCAGTATGAGAGAGTGAGAGCGATAACACCAAATTTAACACACCTGCTCCCCATTCACACCTGAGACCTTGTAACACTAATGAGTCACATGACACCGGGGAGAGAAAATGGCTAATTGGGCCCAATTTGGACATTTTCACTTAGGGGTGTACTCACTTTTGTGGCCAGCGGTTTAGGCATTAATGGCTGTGTGTTGAGTTATTTTGAGGGGACAGCAAATTTACACTGTTATACAAGCTGTACACTCACTACTTTACATTGTAGCAAAGTGTCATTTCTTCAGTGTTGTCACATGAAACGATATAATAAAATATTTACAAAAATGTGAGGGGTGTACTCACTTCTGTGAGATACTGTATATATATATATGTATACTCTTTTTTTGTTTTGTCTTATATTCCAGTATAAATATCTAGAATTATTAAATCAAGACACATTTACTTAACAAGCTCAATTTTAATAAGATATTAAGTCTTGTTTTATGAAAAAAATATTAAACCGTATTACATTTAAGCTTAAATCAAGAAATAACATCTGCCAATGAGGTAAGATTAAAAAAAAAAAAAAATTTCTGACTGTTGACAGATTTTTTTGTTTTTTCTTCTTCTTGTTTTAAGCATAAGCTCACTTAAATTTGATATATTTTCCAGGAAAAAAACTTTGGATCTTGTAAATGTATCATGTAAATGTCATGTAAATGTATCGCTAACACTTAAAGTCTATATACATAATGTATTATAAACGTATTTTAATGCATAGATTATACCTTCTACTACTACTATTCATTGAACACTGCATTCAAATCCATTACAAGCAGCCAATTTCAGATGCAACAAGAAATCTGCAAGTAATATAATGCATTTTAATTTTGGTTACAATTGATGAAAAGATATAATGCATTGCAATGTACATTATGAATACCTTTATAATACATTACATGTAAAGGCTTTAAGTAAAGTGTTACCAATGTATCTTGACTTAAGGATGTTTAGATATTTGTACTGGTGTTTTTAAAAGCTTTACTTTAAGTGAGTGTTAGATGATGGCAAAGGCAATCTAAATGAAGAAAAAAAATAATAATAATAAAAAAAAAAAAATAAATTATATATATATATACGGGAAGTGAGCTGGAGGCATTAAAACATCCAACATTGACCAATGTTGTCAGAACACCAAAAGTCTTTCTTTATGTGTTTTGTGATAAACATATGGCATGGCATGACATATGTCCTCTGCTTAACCCGCCAGAAGTTTTGTATTAAGTAATACATTTCCAATTGACTGCAAAAATTAGGCTGGCCTCTGTCCGCGCACAGATCGTCTTCTCATTAGAGATTTTTTTCAGAAAAGGCTAAACATGTGTCCTCTGCTTAACCTGTAACCACATACATTTAAACCATTTACACCTGTCCTTAATAGTCCATTGCAGTCCAAGTCCCAGCTTCATGTGATTTTATTATCTGGAGTCCTGGCATGCGTGCGCTTATTAATGAGGGAAAGCTGAAAGAAGGAAATATTGTAGAATGTAATAAATTTCAAATTGGCGGCAAAACTCAAGCTGCTCTGTTCCTGCACTCGGATTATCATCTCATAAGAGTTGTTCAGGAAAGATTAACTGTGCTGTATTTTCTGGCGTAAACCTGTGTGTGATTTGTAAACAGAAAACTCTCCTAGGCTCCTTCCTTCCTCACAGCGTAGTTTATCCAGGAGAGAAGCAGCAGCTGTCTGTCCTCACAGATTCAGTCCAAACGAAGCGCTAAAACTAAAATAGGCTGATATTTGCTGGGTATCCTGAAGATAATGTACAATTCTGGTTAAAGTTGGTCCAGCTGCTGCTGACTGCAGTGGAAAAGGCATCACACTCACACACACACAGACACACACACACACAGACACACAAACACACACACACACACCCACACACACACAACACACACACACACAGAGCTGTCCTGTTATGGTGTAATAATTATGCTGTGTTATAGCAACAAGTACAGTCTACATAAGGCAACTCAAACACTCTGGTCAGTTTGTTTTAAATTCCAAACGTGAAGTATTAAACCGCTGTAATTAATTCAGCACAAACCGCTTAACATTCAAGCTCCATTCAAACCATGCCATGTGTCGGTTGTCGTGACTCTGATGCAGCATTTAATTTGCTCAGAACCGTACCCTAAAAGCCTATCAAAACAAATTAATTTTACGCTGATTTACAAGCGCTAAAACCTCAAACCTGTTGTTTTAGATGTTATGATGGACTAACTAATCTTTTCAAATCTATAAAAGATCACATTACCTTCCAACAAATGTAAATGATTGTTTTAATCAATAATAATAAAAACTTAAATTCTCTCCTTTTCTATCAGAATTGCAGCATTACTAAAGATGGATAAATACGGGACACTTGCAAATGACCAATACCAATGCCTCATTAACAAGGTGAATGAAACCATCAATAACAAGAACAAGAATTGCTAATATTTGAAGTTGCAATCTGTGGGGAAAAAGAGCTAGATTTATCTGAAGACAGTTTATTCACAAACAAGCTCAGACAATCACACTTATTTAGTATATGTTCAGTAAAGTTCTCTCTCTGCCAGAGAATAATGTACTATAGTTATATTAATTTAAGACATTCACTTAAATTAACCAGTTTTGTTGAGGTTTTTTTTTTTTGTAAACTGTTTACAATTTATGGATCAATGTAAACAAATGTATTTTATTGTTGCTATTTGTTGGTTAAATATTGACATTAATTATTGATGCTCACATGGTCACAGCCATACAAGATTTTCTAAAGGGATTCAGGGGCGATTTTAACACTAGTGTGAAATAACAAATATGTGACTGAACTGAATATCAAGTTGAAAATTGTCCTTTACTCATCCGCTGATCAATATATTTGAGTAAAAATTATGTAACATTTCAAATCATTAAAATGTAGGTCTTGATTAGACTTTAGCTTTAAAAGTCGTCTCCTCGTCCCTCGTGTGTGTGCAACGTGACACACACATATATATTTTATGTTATTTAAATATATTGTATAATATTGCAAATTATGTGGAGTTTGTATTGGAGGAAATCCCAAAACTATTTTTTTCCTCAAAACAGCTTCTGAACTCTTCTGAACTTTATGTAGCAACAAATTAAATGAAAATAACCATATTTTAAGTCACTACAGAAAATCTTGGGTGTGTTGTTATTTGGACAGGTTTTTTATACAACCAGCAAGTGGCAATTATAGGAATTATGGGTTACCATTTTAAATTTAGATTTGTATGATTTTTGCAACCAAACATTGCATTGTGGTTGCCACTTGATGGCCACTTGGTGTGTAAACATGATTGTGTATTTTGTGCATCCTTGTCAATACTGTGATTTTTTTTCTTTTTTTATGTACACAATACATTAGTCTAAGCACCCTGGTTTTAATATTACAAAAACACAATATTGGATAAACACTCATCACCGAAAGGAATTCTCCATTTCTTACTGCCTATTTTTGGAAAATGATCCTTTTATTTCTTTTTTTTTGACGTGGGACACCAGACGCCTTTGATTTACAAGCAGGAAAGACAAACACGTGTCTGACAAAGTCAAACAATCTATTCTCAGCAGCTCTTTTAATAGATGTTTCTGCTGTGGAGAGTCTGTGGCTGAAAGCAGTGACCAGCCCTCCACCCTTCTAAACAACTACAGCACCCCTCTGCTCCGCTAACTGAGTCTGTGTGTAACCCTGTGGTGATTCACTCTGGGTAATTGAGTGTATTGGCATGACTGACCCCAGATCAGGTGTATGTAAGAAACACAAGATAGGTTAATAGGAGTCTTAAGGTGGGCACTGGTCATTCTTAAGGCACTGCGTCAGACTACACTTAACACTGAGAATCAGTGTGTCAATAAACAGAGCATGCAGACTTCTCCTTTATAACCTGTTTCCCAGAAAAGAATGATAAACATTATAATGGATCACCTTTTGAGGTTACAGCTGTACGGGAAACGAGAGGGCATCTCCCTTACCTTTCCTGGAAGGGTAAATGTGTGCGTGTGTGGTCAGGAGGAGAGAAGATGGTAATGATGAGACTGCCGTTGTTTAAAATGCAGAAAATAATACCAGAGTAATAGAACAATCCGTCATAGAGGTGTCCATTTCATTAGTATATAAGAACCTGAGAAAGTAGTTAGCTGGCACAATTTACACAGAGCCACCACTGAAACTAATCATAATTATTTTACATTATATATAATTAGAATTATTACATATATTAATAATAATTATTATTATAATAATAATTATAATAATATTAGCATTATTCTAACAGATATTTTCATGATTCTAATCTAACTGATCCCAAACGTTTGAGCAGCATTGTGTGTGTACG
>NW_015542451.1:1145737-1148881 GCF_001515605.1 Sinocyclocheilus anshuiensis
TACTTTTTTTAAGATACAGGCTACACAGTTGCCATGATCGGGGAAAAAACTAATGAAAATATGGAGCAACTTCCATACACTCTTTTGAAAACAGCTGATCTACTGTCATGCAGTTAAAACCATAGTTAGCTTAGTAGTGTGCATTTCATCAAGCTACACTGCTAACTTCTTTACTGGAAAACTGTTTGGGGAAAAAAAGTTTACTCAACCACTGAAAATAGCATGCTATCTTGCTATTGGAAAAGCATCACCATTTTTAAAACAGCTAAAATAGCGTGAAGCTACTGGAAAAGAACTAAGCTACCGGTGTTGCTATTTTTATTTAATCACTCCTCAACACTGATACCTATACAGTCTGTGACAGCAAACACATCCTTCTTAACTTGTCATCCCCTATTCACCCTCATCTGTAAACACTAACCATGTAATTCTTTTTCAATCTTAGTTTCTAAGTTGCACTAATTGTGGTGTAACTCAATCCTGGCACTGTGCCGTAACATGTCCCAAAGTATCCCCGACAGCCAATCAGCAAAGAGACTCATAATGCAACGTGTGGCACTTAGCAGCGCAGTACAAGACCTCCATACAGCAAATAATCACACAGTATGCAAGAGGCAACCCGCGTGAAAATAAGCCAGGTTTAATGAGAAAACAATCATGGCCTGCTGAGTTCCTGCTCAGTGGCAAACACTACAAATCTCCAAAGGACGGTTGAGGTTTGGCGGGGAGCTAGCATAAGTGCCAGCTACATCATCCGGGCCAAGTTTTGACACATGCCCGACACATCCTGTTCCCCACGCTTCATGGAGTATTTTACTACGTATGTAACATGTTCACACATACATATAATGCACAGACATGGTCTATTAATGCATATGTGAGGCAAAACAGGTTTTGTAAACAAACTAGAGAAAAGGCAAATACATGCACATAATAGTACCTTTAGTGGTACAACAGCTTGTCACTGGGGCAATATCAGTAAAGGGATCACAATGTACCTTATTTTGTACCCACTGTACCGACACACATGCACTAGAAAGTTTCATCGTTTGTCCAGTGTCTGCGATCTTTTTCTACAAAATGTATTAGTGAATACTCATTTAAACTAAAGTTTAAACTAAACTAAGTCATGATGTAAGGAATACTGTATCTGGGTCCCAATAGCCGTTTCTGAGCATTATTTATTCATATCACACATGCATGCAGGCTAAGCTTTTAAAAACTCTCAGGGTACACTACAGTCTTCTGGCTCACGGCGTCCCAATATTTTAATGATTAATGAAGATGAATCACTGTGTGGCAATCTTAGATCTTGTGTGGAGATATAAAGGTTAGGATCACGATTTTTCGGTAGTATTACTGCACACCATGACTGTATATTAGCACAGTTTGGTGTTTGCTTTCAGCATCTGATAAACCACTTGGACCAGGAAACAGTGAGGCATTACATCAGACTTGACTTAAGCAGATTGTTGTTGTTCCATCTCCTCCATTTGTCTTTCAACTGTAAAAAACAATGGGCCGGGGCAGTGTTGCAACCTCACGGATAAAATGAGAAGTGTAAAAAAAATTCAAGGTGCAAGCTGCACGTACCGAGTACACGTGGCTAGAAAAATCAGGCTGTGCACATACTGTGCTAATGCCGAAATTTGCTTCCCACACACTATACGCTTACCTTAGCTCAGTCCTGGGGACCCACCTTCTAGAGCAGGGGTGGCGAACGTTGGTCCTGGAGAGCCGCAGTCCTGCAGAGTTTTGCTTCAACCCTAATCAAACACACCTGAACAAGCTAATCAAGGTCTGAAGGGTTACTAGAAAGCTACAGGCAGGTGAGGTTTTATCAGGGTTGAAGCTGAAGTCTGCAGGACTGTGGCTCTCCACATTCTCCACAGTTCGCCACAAGGTTATTTTCGTGAACGAAAACTAAAACTAAGACTAAAACGATTGATAAAAAAACAATTTCGTAAACTGAAATAAAATAAAAACGTCAAAATAATTGAAAAACTAAAACGAAACTAAACTAACAAAAGTTATTGAAAAACTAACTGAAATAAAATAATAATTATCAAAAATAAATAATCGTTTTCGTAATCATTATGTTCTCACCCCTTGGTGGAAAAATATACGAGCTGTGTGGAGGTTTAGGGAAATAGCCTACCTGTAATGGCACATCACGCACATGGGGTTATCTGACGGAGAGACGCAAAGCAGTTTAAAGCCTGCACAGGTCCTGTTTGGTAAACGTGCACCAGCAGTACTTAACAGAACACCCAACCCATTATCTGGCAGCAGCACTAATTGAATTTTGTACCAGACGAGAACCATTTGACATAAAGAACGCGAGTCACGACCCGAACCACACTCGCATTAAATCTATTACATCAGGTAAGCAAGATTATTTATTTGATCATGTAAGACAAGCAATCAAACCAACATTAGGCATTCTAAGTTGGTGCTTTGAAGAAAAAGACATGCAGCGCAGCATGATAATTTACAGAAAAAAAGATGAGAACGCGCATCCTTTCTGTATACAACACAAAACTTTTGCCTAGCATCTTGTGATCACTCTGCCAGGCTTTTGAACAAATGTACATTGGCTAAATCACATCATACACACGCTTATAATTCTTCATAAATGAAAAGAACATTCAAACATAAGCCTTTACTGTTAAATGCGATTGCCATTATTATTGAATTTCATTAGTCCCAGTTTTGATTGATGCACGACTGTTCACGGAAAAGTGAGCAAGACACCACAGTCACAATATCATGATTATGGTTAAATAAGAAAAGACATATAACCAAATCAGGCTACATTTACTTTCATACTAAATATCTCAACACACATCACTGGATATGACATTAAGCGCGACTTGTGTAGATTAATTTAGTAAAAAAGGCTTGCCTGCTTTCTTTGGCGTATATTTGTAGGCTACTTTTACTATCTAATCAATCTCAGCATGCGTTAATTTTGTGTCGCTATATGTTTGCCTCACTAAGGTTAAATTATGCCTACATCTTTCTTTGGCCTGCGCTCTGGAAGTGCTCTGTTAATTCTGCTAAACTTTAATTAAAACTGAAACTAAAACTGAAATTAAACTATATAAAAACTAAATAAAAATGTCTTCACAAAATAAAAACTAA
>NW_015542451.1:1157750-1159249 GCF_001515605.1 Sinocyclocheilus anshuiensis
TCTGCCAGGCTTTTGAACAAATGTGCATTGGCTAAATCACATCATACACACACTTATAATTCTTCATAAATGAAAAGAACATTCAAATATAAGCCTTTACTGCTTAATGCGATTGCCATTATTATTGAATTTCATTAGTCCTAGTTTTGATTGATGCACGGCTGTTAACGGAAAAGTGAGCAAGACAGCATAGTTACAATATCATGATTATGGTTAAATAAGAAAAGATATATGACCAACCAACCATCAGGCTACATTTATTTTCATACTAAATATCTCAACACACATCACTGGATATGACATTAAGCGCGACTTGTGTAGATTAATTTACTAAAAAAGGCTTGCCTGCTTTCTTTGGCGTATATTTGTATACTTTTACTATCTAATCAATCTCTGCATGCGTTAATTTTGTGTCGCTATATGTTTGCCTCACAAAGGTTAAATTATGCCTACGTCTTTCTTTGGCCTGCGCTCTGGAAGTGATCTGCTGGTTGCAGGATCTGTTAATTCTGCTGAACTTTAATTAAAACTGAAACTAAAACTGAAACTAAACTATACAAAAACTAAATAAAAATGTGTTCACAAAATAAAAACTAAACTAAAACTAACAAAAATATGAATGAAACTAATAAAAACTAAACTGAATTTTATAGCAAATTTTAAAAAGATATTAAAATAAAACAAATAAAAAAATTCAAAACTATAATAACCTTGGTTCGCCACCCCTGTTCTAGAATCTTTTAGATGTCTCACTTATAAACACCCTTGATTCAACTCATCAGCTTGTTAATGTGTAATACTTTGGGCTTAATGGCACATATTACTACTCTGAACTACTAATATGCACATAGGTAGAAAGTTGTCCCTTTAAGGGTACTGCACTAGTGACAAGCTATTGTACCCCTGAGGTAGGGGTGTCCAGTCCTGCTCCTGGAGGGCCACTGTCCTGCAAAGTTTAACTCCAACCCCAATTAAACACCTGAACCAGCTAATAGAGGTCTTTAGGATTGCTAGAATCTTCCAGGTAGGTATAGTATGGGACAAGTTCAGGATAAGCTCTGCAGCACATTGCCCTCCGGGACCTGGATTACACACCTCTGCCCTAAGGGTACAATTTTTGCACATTATGTCTGGCAGTATTCAAACTGTCCCGTAAAAAGAGTTGTATTCTTATGGGAATGCCTTTGAAGGATCACAAGAAACAATAGCGCAAACAAAAACACCGTATGACTAAATCAAATCTCATTCCACGTTATTCATAGACCTCCCCTGCTTTTCCCGGCATGGGATTATTACAGGGAATCTTTTCACATACAGTACAGCCGCTGTCTGGAGAATCAGCAGGTGTGTTCTGTACACTCGCAGTTTGGAAGCTTGCGTGTTTACGTATACGTGTGCGTCCGATACGGAAGTGCGTGTGCGTCCGAGATGGAAGTGCGTGCATGTCCGGGTGGATGTGCGTGCATGTGTGTGTTTGTTTCCAGAGCTGAGGAAGAGCG
>NW_015542451.1:1159693-1164716 GCF_001515605.1 Sinocyclocheilus anshuiensis
TATAAGTGGTGGTGGTGCGAGGTTGAGTCTCCCCTACCTCACTGGCCCAGGAGCCGAGGGCCTCTTTGACTCAGTAGTGGCCTTGTGCTACTGGAGTCTGATAGTCTGGCACTTTTTTTCCACCCCGAATGGACAGGGAGGGCTGGAGAGAGTGATTTCTAAATCCATAACTCCACCATTTGGCTTATGGCCATGCATGGAGGACCAAGAGAACGGGGGAAGGGTGTAGACATAGAGCAAGAGGGCGAAAAGAGAGCGAAAGAGACAAATGTAACCCAGCGAGAGAGGAAGAAGGAGACAGGGGAAGGAGTGAGCTGAAATGAAAGAGCCATTCTTGTTAATTCTGTTCACATTTTTGCTCTGGTTTGGACTCCCAATAGCTAAACGGGCAGTGCTAAAGAGGCTTCTCTCTTTGCCCCTACCTTGGCTGGTGTTCCAGCCCGACACCTAATCCGCTGCTACATTGCCATAACATTTTCATAAGTGCCCATCGCTGTAGAATAACAGTTCCAGATGAATTGAAGAAATGCTTCTTTATGAGGGAAATGACACGAGCTATTAGCGTTCACCACAGCCAATTCTTCATATATTTTTACAAGGTAAGAAGAAAATAATAATTAATGTGAGTCTACTGCGGCATGCACGAGCGATCTACAGAACGTAGCCTTGTGGTAAACTGGCTTGATTGCATGATGAATGAGGAAGGAATAGGTAAGCCATCATTGTAATTAGCTCCTAGTGAGCGGTGCAGCCACTGTATAAGCTGTTCGTGTTAGTGGAGTGTAATATCTCATATCAGAAGGTTCAATAATGTAGAAGCTGAGACATTAGACCTGCACAAGCCCCTCATCAACCTTCTGGTCAGTAGGTGGCTCTTACCCGCAGGCTTAACAAGACCATTCCAGTTGATTTATGTCTAAATACTCTCATTCTGGCACGGCGGAATCTGATACGGAGTAGAAATAGACAGAGTGCTTATCTTTACTGCTGAAAGGAACAAGAGAGGGTGTGTCTGAGGGTCCGGGCTGGTTTGTTAAATTTGTGTCAAAGAAGTCTCTGGCCGGTGGTAAAACTAATGACAAAACAGTCTGTGGTCTGAATAGTACATTTGATGATTTATCCTCTCAATGTACAAATCTATACACTAATTTGTCCTAAGGGACTCTGAGCGCTGTTATGGGGCTGAGTTCCTGTGGCAATAGTGTTGCTAATTAATTTAGCACAGCCATGGCAGAGGTCGGCTACTGATAGAAAAGATCCGAGGGAAGGCAAAGCTGAGTGCATAATGCTTCGAAAAAAAACACTGAACGTGGAACTTGTGGCACAGAGTTATGGATGAGCAATAGATTTGGAGGCGTAATACTGGCCAAAAGATTATACACTGCACATTAAGAACCTAAATATTAGAATGTAGACAAGGATGCAGGTTTGGATGTGTCTCCATTTAGCAAGTTTACTGATATGAGGAAACACTTGATTTCGATGGTTCCCCAATAGACATTCTGCTGACTGTAAGTGACTATATGCAAGTACATGACAACTTATTCTACTAACCCAAACATAACGGTCTACTAAAGATCTACTAATACTCTAATAAGAGTTAGTTGACATGTGGTTGCAAAATTACTTAGTCAACAGAATGTCTAAAGGGAACCAAATTAACCAAAATTAAGAAACTCAACAAAGTACCCAAACTGGCCTTATTATACAGGGCTTATTTAAATAAATGACAATTCTGTCATCATTTTTCTAATCATGTTGTTCCAAACCTTGCACAACTTCCTTACAAAAGAAGAGAAAATATTTTGAAAAAAACAACAAACTTTTGGTCCATAATGAAATTCAATGGAGTCCACGTTGTTTTGGACCCCAACATTCTTTAAGATATATTTTTCGTCCTGCACACAAAAGTCAGTCATACAGGTTTGGGATTAATTTAGGGTGAGCAAATGGCACGTTTAATTTCTGGATGAATTCTCCCTTCAAGACAACTACTGACAAGCTGATTCTGAACATTATGTACCGTAGTTGCCCATTTCTAGCCCATGCACCTCTTTCAGTGTGGCCGCCTGTACAGTGGAAGAGACGGCGACTCCATGTGTGTGTGTGTGCAGCCACAAATCACTGTGTGCCTGGACTGGGCAGTTTGGTTTGGCACTGCACCTTCAGACTATGGAAACATTGCCCGACATGCAGCAGGGGAATTGCCAGAGTGAGAGAGAGAGAGATTGACAGGACCAACACTATTAGGCTCACAGTGTGCTTTCTTAATGTGGTGACTTATTGGCAAAATTTTGCTATACCTTGAGTCTTTACATGTATGTACAGCAAAAATCACATTTTGTGTGTGTTTGTGTGAGACTCTAAACTTGCACTAAGGGTCATAAAGATAAAAGAGCAACCAACCACTGTGATCAACATACAGGTATAGTCAAAATCAACTCAGACTTTGGAAAAACATTTCTAAAAAAATAGATTATGTTGCTTCTTGCAAGTTTCGCAACACTTCAGTAAACTGTCCAGTAAGTGGCGCTAAAAGCATGTTCGGCTTTATTAGAAACGAACGTGACCATCTTACTACGTTGGTAGTTGTATGTATCGCCACAGTTCGGAAATAAAATATCGGGTGAGTGGGGCTATAATGTTAATGTTCTGTTGCAATTGAAAATAAAGTACCATCTACACTAAGCCCTACCCTATACCTAAATGATAGTTAACAAAAGCAAACATCAGAATAAATGTTTGTTTATTGTGATTCGTGTTTCACGGGACTTGTACCGAAGCGCTTTGCATCACAAGTGCAATGCTGTACCAGGTGAGCTACCAAGCAAATTTACTGCATCAGAAAAGCTGCACATATGGGCATGGTTATGTGATGCAAACGTCAATATGTATTGGATTACAAATCATGCAGTATGATAAAAGTGTTTGAGATTATAATATGGCATTGTGCAAAGAACCACATGAAAATATGTTTTACTGCCACTAGTGCTCATTTTAACTGGAAACTACAGTGAACTGTATGTATAGATATGTTTTTGAAGTTTTTTTAAAAACTGTAGGTATAGGCACGTTTTTCTAATGCTTTTTAAAACGTTGCTCTTATATTGCTCTTTTTCAATAAAAAGGATATAAAAGTGCCATTTAATAATGTATGCTCCTGATTAAAATTCTGAAGTTCATGCACTATATAGGCTATATTTATAGCATTTTATTTAAATCTGCATTGCAACTCAATTTACCCTGTAAAATAAGTTGGTGATTTCTGCCAAAGCAATTTAGACTATGTAAATTCAATTCAAATTCAAACTCCATTTGGTTCTAAAATCTGAAATCACCTCTTACAAACTAAAGTACTTACAGTAGATGTCGTAAGGGTGGTTCCCTTTCAAGGGAACTTCGAACTGCATCCTCTAAAGGTGTCTCGTTCCCGACTCAGGGAACCAAGGTTGCATACGTAACCTGAGACGTTCCCTTTCAAGGGAACTTCGAACTGCGTCCTCTAGGTTTCCCATATTGACCCCTAGAGGACGCAGTGTCTCGTTCCCTACTCAGGGAACCAAGGTTACATACGTAACCTGAGACGTTCCCTTTCAAGGGAACTTCGAACTGTGTCCGCTAGGTTTCCCATAGCGACCCCTAGAGGACGCAGTGTCTTGTTCCCTACTCAGGGAACCAAGGTTACATACGTAACCTGAGACGTTCCCTTTCAAGGGAACTTCGAACTGTGTCCGCTAGGTTTCCCATAGCGACCCCTAGAGGACGCAGTGTCTCGTTCCCTACTCAGGGAACCATGGTTACATACGTAACATGAGACGTTTCCCAACAGTGGTTCAAGCTGTAGGATTGTAAAGAAAAGAGAAACAGAGCAACAGTTACAATCTTCTTTTATCCCTTCCTTGACCATGTGACTAAAAACCAAATATGAGACATTCAAACTTAACAATCAGCAAATTACAGCTTTCCCCACCTTGCAAAAGGTGTAACAATTAGCAGACCCCCGATGTACTGTATACTTATGTTGGCTTGCAGGCCTTGATAACAATCAGCACTTCTGTGCCTTCAGGAGTTCAAAACGGCCCTTTTGTTACTGAAGATAAGTTTGGGACAGGAAAGAAGTCGTCTTTATGTGATAAAGGGAGTTACTGTTTACTGGAATCATTTACATTTAGTTAATTGATTACATCTATATTTACTTATTCACACAATCACTTAAATATCTGGTCTACATCTAACTTAATGACATTATGTAAAGTGCAGGCCTGCGTGACACTTTGACCTCACCAACACCAGAAGCTTGTAACCTGTGTAAACACATTTACTATTTTAACAACCTCAGACCACATTCTTACTGAGTAATGCAAAGTTTCACATCATTTGTGAGGCCAGTAAATGCACTGAAGGCCACTGTGAGAGCCTAATACCCTTTATAGCAATAATTAGAGGCAGGTAGACACAATTCCGGGGAAATAAAGGGTGCTGAATGGCCTGTGGATGTGAGGTGCTGACCTCATTCATATGAAATCGACCGGTAAACAAGCATGTTTAGTGCAGAAGGATGGAAGGCTGTGGAAGTGTGGCTTTTAACGGGGATTAGCACTCTGTCTGAGTCCAGAGGCGGCTGCTGATACTGACAGCTTTATGGTCATGTGATCAGGGTGCCATGCCAGAACCAAACAACAAGCTCAAATCTGTGAGTGAAAAAAAAAGTGTGGCACATTATGTGTACTTACATGCTAGAAACGGTATAAATTGCAATGTTATACAATAGTATATGCACTCTAAAAAATGCTGGGTTAAACAGGGACAAACCCAGCAATTGGGCTGTTTTGACCCAGCGGTTGGGTTACTACCCAGAAGGTTGGGTTAAACATTTAACCCAACCGCTGGGTCAAAACAGCCCAATTGCTGGGTTTGTCCCTATTTTACCCAGCACTGGGTTGTATTTAACCCAGCATTTTTTAGAGTGAGGTTAAATGCTGTTATGTTAAATGGTCAAAAAAACACTAGAATTAGAATATAT